>NC_091473.1:190520079-190592396 GCF_036971445.1 Narcine bancroftii
TGGGGTAAAAGAGAGAAGGGGTGAGAGAGAAGGGGTAAGAGAGAGAAAAGGGATAGAGGGAGAAGAGGTAGAGAAGGGGTAAGAGAGATAAGGGGTAGAGAGTGGAGAGAAGGTGTAGAGAGAGAGAGAGAGAGAAGGGATAGAGAGAGAAAAGTGGAAAGAGAGTGAAGGGGCAAGAGAGAGAGAAGGGGTAAGAGAGAAAGGGTAGAGAGAAAGAAGGATAAGAGAGAGAGGTAGAGTGAGAGAAGGGGTAGAGTGAGAGAAGGGGTAGAGTGAGAGAAGGGGTAGAGAGAGAGAGAGAATGGATATAGAGAGAAAAGGGGTAGAGAGAGAGAAGGGGTAGAGAGAGAGAAGGGGTAGAGAGAGAAAAGGGGTAGAGAGAGAAGGGGTAGAGAGATAGAAGGGGTAGAGAGAGAGAAGGGGTAGAGAGAGAAAGGGGAGAGAGAGAGAGAAGGGTTAAGGGAGAGAGATGGGGTAGAGAGACAGAGGGGTGAGAGAGAGAAGGGGTAGAGAGAAGGGGTGAGAAGGGGTAAGAGAGATAAGGGGTAGAGAGTAGAGAGAAGGTATAGAGAGAGAGAGAGAGAAGGGATAGAGAGAGAAAGGGGAAAGAGAGAGTGAAGGGGCAAGAGAGAGAGAAGGGGTAAGAGAGAAAGGGTAGAGGAGAGAAGGGTAAGAAAGAGAGAAGGGGTAGAGTGAGAGAAGGGATAGAGAGAGAGAAGGGGTAGAGAGAAGGGGTGAGAGGGGGTAAGAGATGGGTAAGAGAGAAGGGGTAGAGAGAGAGAAGGGGTAGAGTGAGAGAAGGGTATAGAGAGAGAAGGGTAGTGAGAGAGAAGGGGTAGTGAGAGATAAGGGGTAAAAGAGAGAAGGGGTTAGAGAGAGAAAAGGGATAGAGGGAGAAGAGGTAGAGAGAGAAGGGGTAAGAGAGAGAGAAGGGGTAGAGAGAAGGGGAGAGAAGGGGTAAGAGAGAAGGGGGTAAGAGAGATAAGGAGTAGAGAGTAGAGAGAAGGTGTAGAGAGAGAGAGAGAATGGAGAGAGAGAGAGAAAATGGAAAGAGAGAGTGAAGGGGCAAGAGAGAAGGGGTAAGAGAGAAAGGGTAGAGAGAGAGAAGGGTAAGAAAGAGAGAAGGGGTAGAGTGAGAGAAGGGATAGAGAGAGAGAGAAGGGATAGAGAGAAAGGGGTAAGAGAGAGAGAAGGAGTAGAGAGAGAGAAGGGGTAGAGGGAGAGAAGGGGTAGAGAGAGAGAAGGGGTAGAGAGAGAAGGGGTAGAGAGAAGGGGTGAGAAGGGGTAAGAGAGAAGGGGGTAAGAGAGATAAGGAGTAGAGAGTAGAGAGAAGGTGTAGAGAGAGAGAGAGAATGGAGAGAGAGAGAGAAAAGGGGAAAGAGAGAGTGAAGGGGCAAGAGAGAAGGGGTAAGAGAGAAAGGGGAGAGGGAGAGTGAGAAGAGGTAGAGAGAGAGAGAAGGGGTAGAGAGAGAGAAGGGGTAGAGAGAGAAAGGGGAGAGAGAGAGAGAAGGGTTAAGGAAGAGAGATGGAGTAGAGAGACAGAGGGGTGAGAGAGAGAAGGGGTAGAGAGAAGGGGTGAGAAGGGGTAAGAGAGATAAGGGGTAGAGAGTAGAGAGAAGGTATAGAGAGAGAGAGAGAGAAGGGATAGAGAGAGAGAAGGGGAAAGAGAGAGTGAAGGGGCAAGAGAGAGAGAAGGGTTAAGAGAGAAAGGGTAGAGAGAGAGAGAAGGGTAAGAGAGAGAAGGGGTAGAGTGAGAGAAGGGGTAGAGAGAGAGAAGGGGTAGAGAGAGAGAAGGGGTAGAGAGAGAGAAGGGGTAGAGAGAGAGAAGGGGTAGAGAGAGAAAGGGGTAGAGAGAGAAAGGGGATAGAGGGAGAAGAGGTAGAGAAGGGGTAAGAGAGATAAGGGGTAGAGAGTGGAGAGAAGGTGTAGAGAGAGAGAGAGAGAGAAGGGATAGAGAGAGAAAAGTGGAAAGAGAGTGAAGGGGCAAGAGAGAGAGAAGGGGTAAGAGAGAAAGGGTAGAGAGAAAGAAGGATAAGAGAGAGAGGTAGAGTGAGAGAAGGGGTAGAGTGAGAGAAGGGGTAGAGTGAGAGAAGGGGTAGAGAGAGAGAGAGAATGGATATAGAGAGAAAAGGGGTAGAGAGAGAGAAGGGGTAGAGAGAGAGAAGGGGTAGAGAGAGAAAAGGGGTAGAGAGAGAGAAGGGGTAGAGAGATAGAAGGGGTAGAGAGAGAGAAGGGGTAGAGAGAGAAAGGGGAGAGAGAGAGAGAAGGGTTAAGGGAGAGAGATGGGGTAGAGAGACAGAGGGGTGAGAGAGAGAAGGGGTAGAGAGAAGGGGTGAGAAGGGGTAAGAGAGATAAGGGGTAGAGTGTAGAGAGAAGGTATAGAGAGAGAGAGAGAGAAGGATAGAGAGAGAAAGGGGAAAGAGAGAGTGAAGGGGCAAGAGAGAGAGAAGGGGTAAGAGAGAAAGGGTAGAGGAGAGAAGGGTAAGAAAGAGAGAAGGGGTAGAGTGAGAGAAGGGATAGAGAGAGAGAAGGGGTAGAGAGAAGGGGTGAGAGGTGGTAAGAGATGGGTAAGAGAGAAGGGTAGAGAGAGAGAAGGGGTAGAGTGAGAGAAGGGTATAGAGAGAGAAGGGGTAGTGAGAGAGAAGGGGTAGTGAGAGATAAGGGGTAAAAGAGAGAAGGGGTTAGAGAGAGAAAAGGGATAGAGGGAGAAGAGGTAGAGAGAGAAGGGGTAAGAGAGAGAGAAGGGGTAGAGAGAAGGGGTGAGAAGGGGTAAGAGAGAAGGGGGTAAGAGAGATAAGGAGTAGAGAGTAGAGAGAAGGTGTAGAGAGAGAGAGAGAATGGAGAGAGAGAGAGAAAAGGGGAAAGAGAGAGTGAAGGGGCAAGAGAGAAGGGGTAAGAGAGAAAGGGTAGAGAGAGAGAAGGGTAAGAAAGAGAGAAGGGGTAGAGTGAGAGAAGGGATAGAGAGAGAGAGAAGGGATAGAGAGAGAGGGGTAAGAGAGAAAGGGGTAAGAGAGAGAGAAGGAGTAGAGAGAGAGAAGGGGTAGAGGGAGAGAAGGGGTAGAGAGAGAGAAGGGGTAGAGAGAGAAGGGGTAGAGAGAAGGGGTGAGAAGGGTAAGAGAGAAGGGGGTAAGAGAGATAAGGAGTAGAGAGTAGAGAGAAGGTGTAGAGAGAGAGAGAGAATGGAGAGAGAGAGAGAAAAGGGGAAAGAGAGAGTGAAGGGGCAAGAGAGAAGGGGTAAGAGAGAAAGGGTAGAGAGAGAGAAGGGTAAGAAAGAGAGAAGGGGTAGAGTGAGAGAAGGGATAGAGAGAGAGAGAAGGGATAGAGAGAGAGGGGTAAGAGAGAAAGGGGTAAGAGAGAGAGAAGGGGTAGAGAGAGAGAAGGGGTAGAGGGAGAGAAGGGGTAGAGAGAGAGAAGGGGTAGAGAGAGAGAAGGGGTAGAGAGAGAAGGGGTAGAGAGAGAAAGGGGAGAGGGAGAGAGAGAAGGGGTAGAGAGAGAGAGAAGGGGTAGAGAGAGAGAAGGGGTAGAGAGAGAAAGGGGAGAGAGAGAGAAGGGTTAAGGGAGAGATGGAGTAGAGAGACAAAGGGGGTGAGAGAGACAAGGGGTGAGAAGGGTGAGAGATAAGGGGTAGAGAGTAGAGAGGTATAGAGAGAGAGAGAGAGAGAGAAGGGATAGAGAGAAGGTGTGAGAAGGGGTAAGAGATGGGTAAGAGGAGAAGGTGTAGAGAGAGAGAAGGGGTAGAAAGAGAGAGAAGGGGTAAAGAGAGAGAGAAGGGGTATTAGAGAGGGGTAGAGAGAGAAGGGTTAAGGGAGAGAGATGGGGTAGAGAGACAGAGAAGGGGTAGATAGAGAGAGAGGGGTGAGAGAGAAGGGGAAGAGAGTGAAGGGATAGAGAGAGAGAGTGAAGGGGTAGAGAGAGAAGGGGTAGAAAGAGAGAGAAGGGGTAGAGGAGAGAGAAGGGTTAAGGTAGAGAGAAGGGGTGAGAGAGTGAAGGGGTAGAGAGATAAGGGGTAGAGCTAGAGAAGGGGTAGAGAGAGAGAGAAGGGGTTAGAGAGAGTGAGAAGGGAAGAGAGAAGGGGTAAGAGAGAGAGGTGTAAGAGAGAGAGAGAAGGGATGAGAGAGACAAGGGGTGAGAGAGACAAGGGGTGAGCGAGAGAGAGAGAGGAGTTAAAGAGAGAAGGGGTAAGAAGGGGTGAGAAGGGGTAAGAGAGAGATAAGGGGTAAAAGAGAGTAGAGAGAAGGTGTAGAGAGAGAGAAGGGATAGAGAGAAAAAAGGGGAAAGAGAGAGTGAAGGGGCAAGTGAGAGAAGGGGTAAGAGAGAGAAAGGGTGGAGAGAGAAGGGTAAGGGAGAAGGGGTAGAGTGAGAGAAGGGGTAGAGAGAGAGAAGGGGTAAGAGAGAGTAGTGTTAAGGAGAAAGGGGTAAGAGAGAGAGAAGGGGGTAAGAGAGAGAGAAGGGGTAGAGAGAGAATGGGTAGAGAGAGAGAAGGGTAGGGAGAGGGAGAGAGAGAAGGGGTAGAGAGAGAGAGAAGGGGTAGAGAGAGAGAAGGGGTAGAGAGAGAGAAGGGGTAGAGAAAGAAAGGGGAGAGAGAGAAGGGTTAAGGGAGAGAGATGGAGTAGAGAGAGAGGGGTGAGAGAGAGAAGGGGTAGAGAGAAGGGGTGAGAAGGGGTAAGAGAGGTAAGGGGTAGAGAGTAGAGAGAAGGTATAGAGAGAGAGAGAGAGAAGGGATAGAGAGAGAAAAGGGGAAAGAGAGAGTGAAGGGGCAAGAGAGAGAGAAGGGGTAAGAGAGAAAGGGTAGTGAGAGAGAGAGAAGGGTAAGAGAGAGAAGGGGTAGAATGAGAGAAGGGGTAGAGAGAGAGAAGGGGTAGAGAGAGAAAGGGGAGAGGGAGAGAGAAGGGTTAAGGGAGAGAGATGGAGTAGAGAGACAGAGGGGTGAGAGGGAGAATGGGTAGAGAGAGAGAAGGGGTAAGAGAGAGTAGAGAGAGAGAGAAGGGGAGAGAGAGAGAAAAGGTGTAGAGAGAGATAAGGGGTAAAAGAGAGAAGGGGTGAGAGAGAAGGGGTAGAGAGAGAAAAGGGATAGAGGGAGAAGAGGTAGAGAAGGGGTAAGAGACATAAGGGGTAGAGAGTAGAGAGAAGGTGTAGAGAGAGAGAGAGAGAGAAGGGATAGAGAGAGAAAAGTGGAAAGAGAGTGAAGGGGCAAGAGAGAGAGAAGGGGTAAGAGAGAAAGGGTAGAGAGAAAGAAGGATAAGAGAGAGAAGGGGTAGAGTGAGAGAAGGGGTAGAGTGAGAGAAGGGATAGAGAGAGAGAGAGAGAGAAGGGATAAAGAGAGAAAAGTGGAAAGAGAGAGTGAAGGGGCAAGAGAGAGAGAAGGGGTAAGAGAGAAAGGGTAGAGAGAGAAGGGTAAGAAAGAGAGAAGGGGTAGAGTGAGAGAAGGGATAGAGAGAGAGAAGGGATAGAGAGGGGTAAGAGAGAAAGGGGTAAGAGAGAGAGAAGGGGTAGAGAGAGAAAAGGGGTAGAGAGAGAGAAGGGGTAGAGAGAGAAGGGGTAGAGAGAGAGAAGGGTAGAGAGAGAAAGGGGAGAGAGAGAGAAGGGTTAAGGGAGAAGATGGGTAGAGAGACAGAGAAGGGATGAGAGAAAGAAGGGGTATATAGAGAGAGAGGGGTGAGAGAGAAGGGGAAGAGAGAGTGAAGGGATAGAGAGAGAGAGTGAAGGGGTAGAGAGAGAAGGGGTAGAAAGAGAGAGGGGGTAAGAGAGAGGAGGTAGAGAGAGAGAAGGGATAGAGAGAGAGAGAAGGGGTAGAGGAGAGAGAAGGGTTAAGGGAGAGAGATGGAGTAGAGAGAGAAGGGGTGAGAGAGTGAAGGGGTAGAGAGAGTGAGAAGGGGTAGAGAGAAGCGGTAAGAGAGAGAGAAGGTGTGAGAGAGAGAGAAGGGATGAGAGAGAGAAGGGGTAGAGAGAGAAAGGGGAGAGAGAGAAGGGTTAAGGGAGAGAGATGGAGTAGAGAGACAGAGGGGTGAGAGAGAGAAGGGGTAGAGAGAAGGGGTGAGAAGGGGTAAGAGAGATAAGGGGTAGAGAGTAGAGAGAAGGTATAGAGAGAGAGAGAGAGAGAAGGGATAGAGAGAGAAGGGGAAAGAGAGAGTGAAGGGGCAAGAGAGAGAGAAGGGGTAAGAGAGAAAGGGTAGTGAGAGAGAGAGAAGGGTAAGAGAGAGAAGGGGTAGAGTGAGAGAAGGGGTAGAGAGAGAAAGGGGTAGAGAGAGAAAGGGGAAGAGAGAGAGAGAAGGGTAAGAGAGAGAAGGGGTAGAGAGAGAGGAGGGGTAGAGAGAGAGAAGGGGTAGAGAGAGAAAGGGGAGAGGGAGAGAGAAGGGTTAAGGGAGAGAGATGGAGTAGAGAGACAGAGGGGTGAGAGGGAGAATGGGTAGAGAGAGAGAAGGGGTAAGAGAGAGAAAAGGGATAGAGGGAGAAGAGGTAGAGAAGGGGTAAGAGACATAAGGGGTAGAGAGTAGAGAGAAGGTGTAGAGAGAGAGAGAGAGAAGGGATAGAGAGAGAAAAGTGGAAAGAGAGTGAAGGGCAAGAGAGAGAGAAGGGGTAAGAGAGAAAAGGTAGAGAGAAAGAAGGATAAGAGAGAGAAGGGGTAGAGTGAGAGAAGGGGTAGAGTGAGAGAAGGGGTAGAGAGAGAGAGAGAGAGAAGGGATAGAGAGAGAAAAGTGGAAAGAGAGAGTGAAGGGGCAAGAGAGAGAGAAGGGGTAAGAGAGAAAGGGTAGAGAGAGAGAAGGGTAAGAAAGAGCGAAGGGGTAGAGTGAGAGAAGGGATAGAGAGAGGGAAGGGATAGAGAGGGGTAAGAGAGAAAGGGGTAAGAGAGTGAGAAGGGGTAGAGAGAGAAAAGGGGTAGAGAGAGAGAAGGGGTAGAGAGAGAAGGGTAGAGAGAAGGGGTAGAGAGAGAAAGGGGAGAGAGAGAGAGAAGGGTTAAGGGAGAGAGATGGGGTAGAGAGACAGAGAAGGGATGAGAGAAAGAAGGGGTATATAGAGAGAGAGGGGTGAGAGAGAAGGGGAAGAGAGAGTGAAGGGATAGAGAGAGAGAGTGAAGGGGTAGAGAGAGAAGGTGTAGAAAGAGAGAGGGGGTAAGAGAGAGGAGGTAGAGAGAGAGAAGGGATAGAGAGAGAGAAGGGGTAGAGGGAGAGAGAAGGGTTAAGGGAGAGAGATGGAGTAGAGAGAGAAGGGGAGAGAGAGTGAAGGGGTAGAGAGAGTGAGATGGGGTAGAGAGAAGGGGTAAGAGAGAGAGAAGGTGTAAGAGAGAGAGAGAAGGGATGAGAGAGAGAAAAGGGATGAGAGAGACAAGGGTGTGAGCGAGAGAGAGGAGTTAAAAAGAGAAGGGGTAAGAAAGAAGGGGTGAGAAGGGGTAAGAGAGAGATAAGGGGTAAAAGAGAGTAGAGAGAAGGTGTAGAGAGAGAGAAGGGATAGAGAGAAAAAGGGGGAAAGAGAGAGTGAAGGGGCAAGTGAGAGAAGGGGTAAGAGAGAGAAAGGGTGGAGAGAGAAGGGTAAGGGAGAAGGGGTAGAGTGAGAGAAGGGGTAGAGAGAGAGAAGGGGTAAGAGAGAGTAGTGTTAAGAGAGAAAGGGGTAAGGGAGAGAGAAGGGGTAGAGAGAGAAGGGGTAGATAGAGAGAAGGGGTAGAGAGAGAGAAGGGGTAGAGAGAGAGAAGGGGTAGAGAGAGAGAAGGGGTAGAGAGAGAAAGGGGAGAGGGAGAGTGAGAAGGGGTAGAGAGAGAGAGAAGGGGTAGAGAGAGAGAAGGGGTAGAGAGAGAAAGGGGAGAGAGAGAGAGAAGGGTTAAGGAAGAGAGATGGAGTAGAGAGACAGAGGGGTGAGAGAGAGAAGGGGTAGAGAGAAGGGGTGAGAAGGGGTAAGAGAGATAAGGGGTAGAGAGTAGAGAGAAGGTATAGAGAGAGAGAGAGAGAAGGGATAGAGAGAGAAGGGGAAAGAGAGAGTGAAGGGGCAAGAGAGAGAGAAGGGGTAAGAGAGAAAGGGTAGTGAGAGAGAGAGAAGGGTAAGAGAGAGAAGGGTAGAGTGAGAGAAGGGGTAGAGAGAGAAAGGGGTAGAGAGAGAAAGGGGAAGAGAGAGAGAGAAGGGTAAGAGAGAGAAGGGGTAGAGAGAGAGGAGGGGTAGAGAGAGAGAAGGGGTAGAGAGAGAAAGGGGAGAGGGAGAGAGAAGGGTTAAGGGAGAGAGATGGAGTAGAGAGACAGAGGGGTGAGAGGGAGAATGGGTAGAGAGAGAGAAGGGGTAAGAGAGAGAAAAGGGATAGAGGGAGAAGAGGTAGAGAAGGGGTAAGAGACATAAGGGGTAGAGAGTAGAGAGAAGGTGTAGAGAGAGAGAGAGAGAGAGAAGGGATAGAGAGAGAAAAGTGGAAAGAGAGTGAAGGGGCAAGAGAGAGAGAAGGGGTAAGAGAGAAAGGGTAGAGAGAAAGAAGGATAAGAGAGAGAAGGGGTAGAGAGAGAGAAGGGGTAGAGAGAGAGAAGGGGTAAGAGAGAGAAGGGATGGGAGAGAAAAAAGGAATGAGAGAGACAAGGGGTGAGAGAGAGAGAAGGGTTAAAGAGAGAAGGGGTAAGAGAGTGAGAAGGGATGAGAGAGAAAGGGGAGAGGAAGAGAGAAGGGTTAAGGGAGAGAGAAGGGGTAGAGAGAGAAGGGGTAGAGAGAGAGAAGGGGTAAGAGAGAGAAGGGGTAGAGAGAAGGGGTGAGAAGGGGTAAGAGAGATAAGGGGTAGAGAGTAGAGAGAAGGTATAGAGAGAGAGAGAGAAGGGATAGAGAGATAAAAGGGGAAAGAGAGAGTGAAGGGCAAGAGAGAGAGAAGGGGTAAGAGAGAAAGGGTAGAGCAGAGAAGGGTAAGAAAGAGAGAAGGGGTAGAGTGAGAGAAGGGATAGAGAGAGCGAAGGGATAGAGAGAAGGGGTGAGAGGGGATAAGAGATGGGTAAGAGAGAAGGGGTAGAGAGAGAGAAGGGGTAGAAAGAGAGAGAAGGGGTAAAGAGAAAGAAGGGGTATTAGAGAGGGGTAGAGAGAGAAAGAGGTGGAGAGAGAAAGGGGAGAGGGAGAGAGAAGGGTTAAGGGAGAGAGATGGAGTAGAGAGACAGAGGGGTGAGAGAGAGAGAAGGGGTAGAGAGAGAGAAGGGGTAAGAGAGAGTAGAGAGAGAGAAGGGGTAGAGAGAGAAAAGTTGTAGAGAGAGATAAGGGGTAAAAGAGAGAAGGGGTGAGAGAGAAGGGGTAAGAGAAAAGGGATAGAGGGAGACGAGGTAGAGAAGGGTAAGAGAGATAAGGGGTAGAGAGTAGAGAGAAGGTGCAGAGAGAGAGAGAGAAGGGATAGAGAGAGAAAAGTGGAAAGAGAGTGAAGGGGCAAGAGAGAGAGAAGGGGTAAGAGAGAAAGGGTAGAGAGAGAGAAGGGTAAGAGAGAGAGAAGGGGTAGAGTTAGAGAAGGGGTAGAGTGAGAGAAGGGGTAGAGAGAGAGAGAGAGGGAGAGAAGGGATAGAGAGAGAAAAGTGGAAAGAGAGAGTGAAGGGGCAAGAGAGAGAGAAGGGGTAAGAGAGAAAGGGTAGAGAGAGGGAGAAGGGTAAGAAAGAGAGAAGGGTAGACTGAGAGAAGGGATAGAGAGAGAGAAGGGATAGAGAGGGGTAAGAGAGAAAGGGGTAAGAGAGAGAAGGGGTAGAGAGAGAAAAGGGGTAGAGAGAGAGAAGGGGTAGAGAGAGAGAAGGGGTAGAAAGAGAGAACGGGTAGAGAGAGAGAAGGGGTAGAGAGAGAAAGGGGAGAGAGAGAGAAGGGTTAAGGGAGAGAGATGGGGTAGAGAGACAGAGGGGTGAGAGAGAAGGGATAGAGAGAAGGGGTGAGAAGGGGTAAGAGATGGGTAAGAGAGAAGGGGTAGAAAGAGAGAAGGGGTAGAAAGAGAGAGAAGGGGTAAAGAGAGAGAGAAGGGGTAAAGAGAGAGAGAAGGGGTATTAGAGAGAAAGGGGAGAGGGAGAGAGAAGGTTTAAGGAGAGATATGGGGTAGAGAGACAGAGAAGGGGTGAGAGAGAAGGGTAAGAGAGAGTGTGGGTAGAGAGAGAGAAGGGGTGAGAGTAGAGAGAGAGAGAGAAGGGGTAGAGAGAGAGAAGGGGTAGAGAGAGAGAAGGGGTAGAGAGATAGAGAGAGAAGGGGTAGGAGAGAGAGATGGGTAAGAGAGAGAAGGGTAGAGAGAAGGGGTAGAGAGTGAGAAGGGGTAAGAGAGAGAAGGGGTAAGAGAGAGAGAAGGGTTGGGAGAGAAAAAAGGAATAGAGACAAGGGGTGAGAGAGGGAGAAGGGTTAAAGAGTGAAGGGGTAAGAGAGTGAGAAGGGATGAGAGAGAAAGGGGGGAGGAAGAGAGAAGGGTTAAGGAGAGAGAAGGGGTAGAGAGAGAGAGAAGGGGTAGAGAGAGGGGTAGAGAGAGAGAAGGGGTAGAGAGAGAGAAGGGGTAAGAGAGAGAAGGGGTAAGAGAGAGAAAAGGAATGAGAGAGACAAGGGGTGAGAGAGAGAAGGGGTAAAGAGAAGGGGTGAGAGAGAAGGGGTAAGAGAGAGAAAAGGGATAGAGTGAGAAGAGGTAGAGAAGGGGTAAGAGAGATAAGGGGTAGAGAGTAGAGAGAAGGTATAGAGAGAGAGAGAGAGAAGGGATAGAGAGAGAAAAGGGGAAAGAGAGAGTGAAGGGGCAAGAGAGAGAGAAGGGGTGAGTGAAAGGGTAGAGGAGAGATGGGTAAGAAAGAGAGAAGGGGTAGAGTGAGAGAAGGGATAGAGAGAGCGAAGGGATAGAGAGAAAGGGTGAGAAGGGGTAAGAGATGGGTAAGAGAGAAGGGGTAGAGAGAGAGAAGGGGTAGAAAGAGAGAGAAGGGGTAAAGAGAGAGAGAAGGGGTATTAGAGAGGGGTAGAGAGAGAAAGGGGAGAGGGAGAGAGAGAAGGGTTAAGGGCGAGAGATGGGGTAGAGAGACAGGGAAGGGGTGAGAGAGAGAAGGGGTAGATAGAGAGAGAGGGGTGAGAGAGAAGGGGAAGAGAGAGTGAAGGGATAGAGAGAGAGAGTGAAGGGGTAGAGAGAGAAGGGGTAGAAAGAGAGGGGTAAGAGAGAGGAGGTAGAAAGAGAGAAGGGATAGAGAGAGAGAGAAGGGGTAGAGGGAGAGAAAAGGGTTAAGGGAGAGAGATGGAGTAGAGAGAGAAGGGGTGAGAGAGTGAAGGGGTAGAGAGAGTGAGAAGGGAGAAAAATAAAAGAGAGAAGGGGTAAGAGAGAGAGAAGGTGTAAGAGAGAGAGAGAAGGGATGAGAGAGAGAAAAGGGATGAGAGAGACAAGGGGTGAGCGAGAGAGAGAGAGGAGTTAAAGAGAGAAGGGGTAAGAAAGAAGGGGTGAGAAGGGGTAAGAGAGAGATAAGGGGTAAAAGAGAGTAGAGAGAAGGTGTAGAGAGAGAGAACGGATAGAGAGAAAAAAGGAGAAAGAGAGAGTGAAGGGGCGTGAAAGAAGGGGTAAGAGAGAGAAAGGTTGGAGAGAGAAGGGTAAGGGAGAAGGGGTAGAGTGAGAGAAGGGGTAGAGAGAGAGAAGGGGTAAGAGAGAGAAGGGGTAAGAGAGAGTAGTGTTAAGAGAGAAAGGGGTAAGAGAGAGAGAAAGGGGTAAGAGAGAGAGAAGGGGTAGAGAGAGAGTGAAGGGGTACAGAGAGAAAGGGGCGAGGGAGAGAGAAGGGTTAAGGGAGAGATATGGGGTAGAGAGACAGAGAAGGGGTGAGAGAGAAGGGGTAAGAGAGAGAGTGGGTAGAGAGAGAGAAGGGGTGAGAGTAGAGAGAGAGAGAAGGGGTAGAGAGAGAGAAGGGGTAGAGAGATAGAGAGAGAAGGGGTAGGAGAGAGAGAGGGGTAAGAGAGAGAAGGGGTAGAGAGAGAAGGGGTAGAGAGAGAAGGGGTAGAGAGAGAGAAGGGGTAGAGGGAGAGAAGGGGTAAGATAGAGAAGGGGTAAGAGAGAGAAGGGATGGGAGAGAAAAAAGGAATGAGAGAGACAAGGGGTGAGAGAGAGAGAAGGGTTAAAGAGAGAAGGGGTAAGAGAGTGAGAAGGGATGAGAGAGAAAGGGGAGAGGAAGAGAGAAGGGTTAAGGGAGAGAGAAGGGGTAGAGAGAGAGAGAAGGGGTAGAGAGAGAAGGAGTAGAGAGAGAGAAGGGGTAAGAGAGAGAAGGGGTGAGAGAGAAGGGATGAGAGAGAGAAAATGAATGAGAGAGACAAGGGGTGAGAGAGAGAAGGGGTAGAGAGAAGGGGTGAGGAGGGGTAAGAGATGGGTAGGAGAGAAGGGGTAGAGAGAGAGAAGGGGTAGAAAGAGAGAGAAGGGGTAAAGAGAGAGAGAAGGGGTATTAGAGAGAAAGGGGAGAGGGAGAGAGAAGGGTTAAGGGAGAGATATGGGGTAGAGAGACAGAGAAGGGGTGAGAGAGAAGGGGTAAGAGAGAGAGTGGGTAGAGAGAGAGAAGGGGTGAGAGTAGAGAGAGAGAGAGAGAGAAGGGGTAGAGAGTAGAGAGAGAGAGAGAGAAGGGGTAGAGAGAGAGGAGGTAGAGAGATAGAGAGAGAAGGGGTAGGAGAGAGAGAGGGGTAAGAGAGAGAAGGGGTAGAGAGAGAAGGGGTAGAGAGAGAGAAGGGGTAGAGAGAGAGAAGGGGTAAGAGAGAGAAGGGGTAAGAGAGAGAGAAGGGTTGGGAGAGAAAAAAGGAATGAGAGAGACAAGGGGTGAGAGAGGGAGAAGGGTTAAAGAGAGAAGGGGTAAGAGAGTGAGAAGGGATGAGAGAGAAAGGGAAGAGGAAGAGAGAAGGGTTAATGGAGAGAGAAGGGGTAGAGAGAGAGAGAAGGGGTAGAGAGAGGGTTAGAGAGAGAGAAGGGGTAAGGGAGAGAAGGGGTAAGAGAGAGAGAAGGGATGAGAGAGAGAAAAGGAATGAGAGAGCCAAGGGGTGAGAGAGAGAAGGGGTAGAGAGAAGGGGTAAGAGAGATAAGGGGTAGAGAGTAGAGAGAAGGTATAGAGAGAGAGAGAGAAGGGATAGAGAGAGAAAAGGGGAAAGAGAGAGTGAAGGGGCAAGAGAGAGAGAAGGGGTAAGAGAGAAAGGGTAGAGGAGAGAAGGGTAAGAAAGAGAGAAGGGGTAGAGTGAGAGAAGGGATAGAGAGAGCAAAGGTATAGAGGGAAGGGGTGAGAAGGGGTAAGAGATGGGTAAGAGAGAAGGGGTAGAGAGAGAGAAGGGGTAGAAAGAGAGAGAAGGGGTAAAGAGAGAGAGAAGGTGTATTAGAGAGGGGTAGAGAGGGAAAGGGGAGAGGGAGAGAGAGAAGGGTTAAGGGAGAGAGATGGGGTAGAGAGACAGAGAATGGGTGAGAGAGAGAAGGGGTAGATAGAGAGAGAGGGGTGAGAGAGAAGGGGAAGAGAGTGAAGGGATAGAGAGAGAGAGTGAAGGGGTAGAGAGAGAAGGGTAGAAAGAGAGAGGGGGTAAGAGAGAGGAGGTAGAGAGAAGGGATAGAGAGAGAGAGAAGGGGTAGAGGGAGAGAGAAGGGTTAAGGGAGAGAGATGGAGTAGAGAGAGAAGGGGTGAGAGAGTGAAGGGGTAGAGAGTGAGAAGTGGTAGAGAGAAGGGGTAAGAGAGAGAGAAGGGATGAGAGAGAGGAAAGGGATGAGAGAGGCAAGGGGTGAGCGAGAGAGAGAGAGGAGTTAAAGAGAGAAGGGGTAAGAAAGAAGGGGTGAGAAGGGGTAAGAGAGAGATAAGGGGTAAAAGAGAGTGGAGAGAAGGTGTAGAGAGAGAGAAGGGATAGAGAGAAAAAAGGGGAAAGAGAGAGTGAAGGGGCGTGAAAGAAGGGGTAAGAGAGAGAAAGGGTGGAGAGAGAAGGGTAAGGGAGAAGGGGTAGAGTGAGAGAAGGGGTAGAGAGAGAGAAGGGGTAAGAGAGAGAAGGGGTAAGAGAGAGAAGGGGTAAGAGAGAGAAGGGGTAAGAGAGAGAGAAGGGATGAGAGAGAGAAAAGGAATGAGAGAGACAAGGGGTGAGAGAGAGAGAAGGGTTAAAGAGAGAAGGGGTAAGAGAGTGAGAAGGGATGAGAGAGAAAGGGGAGAGGAAGAGAGAAGGGTTAAGGGAGAGAGATGGGGTAGAAAGAGAGAGTGAGAAGGGGCAAGACAGAGAGAGAGAGAGAGAAGATCCGCAAAGCAAGTGGCAGGATCTCACAAACTGGAATCTTCAGCTCTTCCTCCCCACTCCTCCTTGTCAGATCACCATTCTGGTCTCTCTCTGTCAGATTCCAGCACGGCATCCTGCCTTCTCATCACACTCTGCCCCCTGTACATCTTCCTCCTCACCCTTTCTGTCTCTGATACCTAATAATCTCCTCCCCTTGTAACTATAACCCCCCCCCATCAGTCTCCCCCCTAACTTTGACCCTTGTCAGTCACCCTGTAAATATAACCCCCCATCGGTCTCCCCGTAACTATAATCGCCCCCTGCCAGTGTCCCCTTGTAACCGTCCTGCTGCATTAGTAGTAGCTCATTGAGCCCTGCTGCACCTCAGGGCTGTGGGCCCGGCCCCACTCCTGTTCGCGTTGCTGACCCACAAGGGAGTCGCCAGATCTAGCTCTAGTGGGGTCATCAGGTTTGCAGATGGCACGACAGTCGTCGGCCTCATCGACAGCAACAACGAGCCGCGCTGCGGAGAGGAAGTGGGAAATCTCATGATAAGCTGTGACAGTAACAACCTGGGTCTCAACATGGACAAGATGAAGGGGATGATCGTGGACTTCAGGACTGGGAACGACCACCTTCCACTATACATCAACAACTCTGTAGTGGAGAGAGTGGAGAGCACCAAGTTCCTTGGAGTTCATTGAACTAGTGACCTATTATGGACACACTTGTCAGGAAGGGGCAACAGCGACTGCACTTCCTGAGATTGAATCGGGCAAGGCCACTGGCTGCCATCACGTCAACCTTCTGCAGGAGCTCTATCGCGAGCGTCCTGGCCGGGCTGCATCACCGTGTGGGCATGGTCGGTGCCGACAAATGGATCAGAGGACCATAAGAGCGGCAAAGAGGATCACTGGGGTCTCCTTCCCCACCCCCCACTCGACGTGATAGACCGGGATTGTTGTCTGAAGAGGGCCTGCAAAATCGTCAAGGACCCCCCTTCCACCCCGCGCACAGCATCTTCCAGCTGCTCCCGTCAGAGAAGAGATCCAGGAGGATCAGAGCCAGCACCACCAGGCTGGGAACAGCTTCTTCCCACGGGCAACGAGAACACTGAACGACCAAAGGAACTGCTCGCACTGACCCTCCGAGACTCTACTATTTATTTAACAATATTTAGTTATTTTTATATATGCACTACATATAAATCGCTTGTAAATGTGTGTCTGTATCTATCTATGTCTGCATGACCAAAGAACACTGTTTCATCCAGTTTTACTTTACAATTGAATAATAATAACTATACGCCCCCCCCCCCCCCCACCATGTCAGTCTCTCCCCCCACCCTACCCTGGTTTTAGGGTTACAGTTAGGAGAGACTGATGGGGAAGTGTTTTATTTATCTGTGACTAAAGATGGGTGAAATAAGTCATCGGGGGTTTGCAGAGGTTCGGTATGACATCGGAAACCCTGGCAAATTTCGATAGAGATGTGGTGGAAAGTGTGCCGACCAGGCATCACGGTCTGGTACGGGGAACACCAATTGCAAAGCCCTGCAAAAGGTAGCGGACGCGGCCCAGGAACATCGCAGGTAAAACCCTCCCCACCGTCGAGAACATCTACGGGGGACGCTGCCGTCGGAGGGCAGCATTGATCGTCAAGGATTCCACCCCATCCGGCACACGCTGCTGCCATCAGGAAAGAGGTGTCGGTGCCAAAAGACGTACCCGCCAGATTCAGGAACAGCCGCCACCCCTCCCCGTCAGACTCCTCAACGACGGACTCAATCAGGGACTCGTTTACAGACTCTGACTTTAGCACTTTATTGTTTTCTCTCTGTGTGTTGCAAGTTTGTTTACATTTCTTTACGTGTTTCCATGTGTACATTGTGTAATTTCTTTTTGCACTGCCAATATAAGTGGCAATTCTGCCTCGTCCACAGAAAAAAAAGTACCTCAGTGTTATATGACAATAAATCTGAGAGTCCAGGCCATGAAAGTTCAAGCCCTAAAATGAAGGTCTGTGGCAGTGCCTGGACTCGGTTTGGCTTGGAGCTTAATTCAAAATTCAGAAGTGCAAAGGGGACCTGGGGGTGGGTCCTTGTGCAGGATCCCCTAAAGGTTGACCTCCAGGTTGAGTGGGTGGTGTGATGTTGAGACTCTATAAGGGGCTGGTGAGGCCTCACGTGGAGACAGGGTACAGTTTTGGGCGCTTTCTTTGAGAAAGGACGTGCTGGCGTTGGAGAGGGTTCAGAGAAGATTTACTGGAATGATAGCAGGAATGAAAGGGTTAGCATATAAGGAACGAATGTCGGCTCTTGGACTGAACTTGCTGAAGAGAGGACATCAGTGAGTCATTTTGAACACTGAAAGGCCTGGACAGAGTAGATGTGGCCAGAATGTTTCCCATGGGAAGGGATTCCTGGACAAGAGGCCACAACTTCAGAGATGCAGAGAAATGCAGAGAGCTTGTTGCCACAAGGCGGCTGTGGAAGCCAGGTTGTTGGGTATATTTAAGACGGAGATGGACAGGTATTTGATTAGTTAGGACATCAAGGGTTACAGGGAGAAAGGCGGGGAGTGGGGCTGAGTGGATCAGGTCATGATAAAATGGTGGAGCAGACTCAATGGGCCTACTTCTGCTCCTACATCTTGCGAGCTACATGGTGGACCTTGGTTCAGGCAGTTCAGTGCTTAGACTCTTGTGAGCAATAGCATGGAGCTCCGTGCTGGGACTCCAGATGTCACCCCCCCCACCTCCCCCCCCCCCTCCCCCCCGAGCTGGGACTGACTCTGGTTTGGGGAGGTGGCTCCGAGCTGGGTCCCAAGGCACTGCTGCCTTCGAGCTGGGCCAAAGGTCACGCTTTAGTGCAATAGCACGAAGCTCCAAGCTGGGACCGCATGTGCCCGTCTCCAAGCCAGGGACCCAAGCCGGCGCTGAACGTGGCTCTGAGCTGGGACTTGACGCACCAGTCTCCACCCTGGGGACCCTTGCCAGTGCTGGATGTGGCTCCAAGCTGGGACCAGATCTGCTTTGAGGGGCAGAAGGCCAGTACCCCTCGTGAACCCGGTACAGCCAACCCTCAGACACGATCCCATTTGAAACACTCGCTTTGTGGAAAAAAATCCTCTTTATTTTGCAAACTTGACAACAGTCAAAGCTGAACAAAATTTGCCCCTCTCACTCCTGGAGAAGAGGCAAGGCCTGCATTTAATTACCCCATAGTTGGGGTAGCCGTGGTCTGTGTGGAGTCACTGATGAACATCTACCACCCCTATGAAACTGTGATCCCATTTTTTTTTGTTATTCTTACAACATTCCTGTTGGCCGCCCTGCCCCGGATTCTACTCTCTCACTTGCCTACCGAGGGGTAGGGGTAGGGGGAGGCAACCTGGGTAGGAATGACATGGTTATGAGGGGGTGGGGAACAGGTAAATTCCACGCACACCAAATGCTGGTACACATGGACCATCTTTCACAGACACAAGACACACACACAGATAGAAACACACATGACAGCCACACAAACACAGATACAAATAGACACACAGATATGGATATGGACAGAAACAAATGCGCACACACACAGACACACACATATACACACTCAGATAAAGACACACACACAGACTGACATAGATACAGACACATACATACTGACATAGATATAGCCACACACAGGAGTGCATGCACGCTCAGACAGGTGTGCACACATTCACAGACGTGCATGCACAGATACAGGCATGCACAATCGCATGGATACAGACATGCGCACATACACAGCGCCGGAGACTGGGATCGAATTTGGGTCTCAGGAGCCTCAAGGCAGCGACTCCCACCCACTGTCCCACGGGACCTCCCTTCCTTGGACAGATACCTTCCCATATTTCTACACACACTCTCAGACACAAAAAAGTGACCACTTGGCCCAACCAGCACATGCTGGCCCCATAGACTAACCACCTAATTTCCTGCCCAATCAATTCTCATCACTTATTAGAGAATATTAAAAAAAGCCCCTGGACACAGGGTTGGGGCGAGCGGGTCAGCACAGGCTCTATGGGCCGAAGGGCCAAGTACCTACCAACTCCCCAGATTCTACAAACTCAGCTACCCCGTACAAGAGGTCGAGGAGCTGGGTGGGCAGTTGAAAAGGGGGGGGTGGGGGGTGGTGGTGAGATTGCTGTGGATTTGCCCGGAGAGCTGTCCCGCACAGAACGTTGACCCCCCCATCAGGTGGGTTGGGGATCTTCCCCAACAGATGGGGCCGTTCAGTAGATGGCTTCATCCATATTGTCGTCACTGTCACCCCCAAACTCTTCACCGTTGTCGAAATAGGACATCACATAATCCGTCTCCTGGGGGTGGGGAACAATCGGAACTTATTGTCAAGAAATTCGTCATTTTACGGCAGCGTCACGATGCAAACATTTCGATAAACCACCTTACAACAATAAATAAAAATAGTGCAAGAGAAAGCCAAAGTGTCTTTGGTTCATTGTCTGTTCGGGAATCTGCTGGCGGAGGGGAAGACACTGTCCTTGTGCCGCTGGGTGTTCGTCTTCACCTTCCTGCGTCTCCCTCCCGATGGTCGCATAGTGAAGAGGGCCTGGCCTGGGTGGTGGAGGAGTCCTTGAGGATAGAGGCTGCTTTTTTCAATTACCACGGATTTATATGGGAACATTTTTTGAGGGTTCCCAGATTTTAAAAAAAATAACCTACCAAATTATAGCGAATAACACCCTTATGAGCTCTCTTAAGCTTTTCTGATACCTTAGGACACATTTTGCTAACAAAAGAAATCTGGATGAAACACAGATGCTCAGACACAGTTCACAGCTATGGAGGCTTGATGCCGAGAGTAGATCCCGTGGAAGGAGCTTGGTGGCGCCACTCTCACTGCTCAGGGGCGCCTCTATAATGGCTTGCTGCAAAACAAACGCTGAGCACTATTTTTGCCTTTGTTCATTTAAAAAAAAAACGCAAAACCTCTTTGGATTTCTTTTGGTGAGCGAAAACAGGTACTGGTGTAGGTCTGTGGCCTGTATTACCGACGATTCGGGCCTGGGTACCAGCAAAAAGCCAGCAGGCACCTGAATAAATAGGTGGGGCAGTGGGTAGAAACACAGGCTAACAGCTAAACAGGAATGTCAGAATCACAGTAATTTTCACAGGGCGGTAACAGGCCCTTCCACCCCACGAGCCCGTGCCACCCAATTACACCCAATTGCCTGACAAACCCCCTGCACATTTTTTGGACAGTGGGAGGAAGACAATGGGGAGGACCTGCAAACTCCTCACAGACAGCGGCGGTCCGGGATCACCGGCGCTGTAGCAGCACTGTGCTTCTTGCTATGCCAACTTTGCTGTACGCCAATGCGCTGGGAAGCTCAGCCGGGCGTCAAGGACGTAACGGGTGATCAACGTTGTGGGACCGAGCAAAGAGGTCACGGGAGGGTGGGAGCTGATATTGGCGGGGGGGGGGGGGGGTAGGTCTGTGAATGGAGAAGGGGGGTGGAGGAAAAGAGTCAGAGGGGTGGGGAAAGAGAGAGACTCGGGGCAGGGAGGTTAATGGAACCTGGAGAAGTCGACATTAATGCCATCTGGTTGGAAAGACCCCAGACAGAATATTAAGTGTTGTTCTTCTGATTTGAGGGTGGCCTTGATTTGGCCATGGGTGTAGAATTAAAATGGTTGGTCACTGGGAGGTTCTTGCAATTGGAAGAACAAAACCTAATATTCTGTCCAGGCACTCCCCAACCAGTCAGCATTAACATCGACTTCTCTGGTTTCCATTCCCCTGAGTCTCTCTCTCTTTCTCCTTCCTCCAGCTTCCCACCCACTTCCCTCTTCGTTCAGAGAGCTACCCCCTCCTCCTATTTCTTCTCAGCTTCTCACACGGCATCTTTCAGCTGCTCCCGTCGGGGAAGAGATCCAGGAGGATCGGAGCCAGCATCACCAGGCTGAGGAACAGTTTCTTCCCACGTGCAGTGAAAATGCTGAACGACAAAAGGACCTGTTCCCACTCACTATCTTGGACTTCAATATTCACAAAACAAGATTTATTTATTTAGATCCGTGGTTCTCAACCTTTCTCTTTCCACCCACATACCACTTTAAGTAATCCCTAGGCCAACGGTGCTCTGTGATTAGCAAGAGATTGCTTAAGGTGATGTGTGGATGGAAAGAAAAAGTTTGAAATCCACTGTTTTAATTATCCCCCCATGGACTCGTTATGTTCACGGTTTCATGACTCCAAAGGAAATGGGCCAACGACAATTTTTCTCAAACAAAATATTTCGGTAATAATTGGGTCTAGAGCAGTGGTTCTCAATCTTCTGAAGCAAATCCCATCTTAAGCAATCCCTTACTAATCACAGAGCACCGATGGCCCTGGGGAATACTTAAAGTGGGATGTGAGTGGAAAGAAAAAGGTTGAGACCCACTGATTTAGATGAATACTTGCCCTGCATTGTTTGTCTGTATGGGTGTTACATCTGATTGTGTGTCGGTGTGTTTTGCACCGAGGACCGGAGAACCCTGTTTCGTTGGCTTGTACTTGTACAGTCAGATGACAATAGGCTTATCCACCTGTGACCTCTTACCAGTTGGCCTGTGCTCCTGCCCCTTCCTCCCCCCCAACCCCCCTGCTCTCTCCCTACCTTTTAATTAGGGCGCTGCCTGCTTCTGCTTGCGACAAAGGGCCCAGACCTGAAACGTTGGACCCCCTTTACTTCCTAAGCATGCCACGTGGCCTGCTGGGTTTCTCCGACATGGCTGTGTGCTGCACTCGACCCAACCAGACCTTCCGGTTTAACTGAAGCGGTGAGCGTGGGCTTGACTTTGACACGGATGGGATGGGAACAGAGTTCTATGGTCTGAGTATCGGTCAATGGGGCTGGGCAGAATAATAGTCTGGCACGTTGAAGGGCCAGTTTTCTGTTCTCTAATTCCAGGATGCTCTACTTGTTATAGACCTGCGACTGTGCGGGCCAGAACGACGACAACAACATCTACAAGTTCGCTGATAATAGTGGGTTTTACAAAAAGGGGCGATTGCAAACTTGGCCAAATGGTGCCCCAACAACAACCTCGCACTCAATGTTACCACAACCAAGGAGCCAATTGTTGAGCTCAGGAAGGGAAAACTGGAGGTGCACGATCCAGTGATCGGTGGGGAATCGGTGGTGGAGAGGGTGAGCAAAATTTACTATCTTGGAGGATCTTTCCTAGACCCAACACACTAATGGCATCATGAAGAAAGCTCGTCAGTGCCTCTACTTCCTCAGGAGTTTGCGGAGGTTCGGTACAACATCAAAAATCCGAGTGAATTTTTAGAGGTGTGGTGGAAAGTGTGCTGACCGGCTGCATCACGGTCTGGTACGGCGACACCAATATCCCTGAGCAGGAAGCCCTGCAAAAGGTAGTGGACCCAGCCTAGGACATCACAGGGAAAACCCTCCCCACAATTGAGAACATAGAAAGGGAACACTGCCGTCGGAGAGCAGCAGCAATGATCAAGGATCCACACCACACGGCACGCACTCTGTTCTCACTGCTGCCATCAGGAAAGAGGTGACGACGCCACAAGACTCGCACCCACCAGGTTCAGGAACAGCTGCTCCCCCTCCTCCATCAGACTCCTCAATGACAGACTCATTTAAGGACTCTTACTTGTGCACTTTATTGATATTTTTTCTCTCTGTATTGCACAGTTTGTTTACATTTCTTTATTTGTTTACATGTGTATGCCAGTTTTTTTTGCACTGCCAATAAGTGGTAATTCTGTTGTGTAAGTTGTGCGTGATGTCATATAACCATATAACAATTACAGTACAGAAACAGGCCATCTCGGCCCTTCTAGTCTGCACCGATTTATGTGAAACTCCACTAATTCCACCTACCTGCTCCCTGCCCATAACCCTCCTAGCCCCTCACATCCATGTACTCATCCAACCTCCTCTTAAATGACAAAACTGACCCTGCTCCAACCACCTCTTCCGGACGGTCATTCCACTCAGCCACCCCTCTCTGAGTGAAGAAGCTTCCTCTCATGTTACTTCTAAAGTTTTGCCCCCTAACCCTTAACTCATGACCCCTTGTTCCAATCGCCCCTACCCTCAGGGGAAAGAGCCTATTCACATCTACTGTCTATCCCCCTCATAATTTTAAATAACTCTATCAGATTCACCCCCCCTCAACTTTCTACGCTCCAATGAATAAAGACCCAGTCTAATCAATCTTTCTCCATATTCTAGATACTGCAACCCAGTCACCATTTTAGTAAATCTTCTCTGCACCCTCTCTACCTTATTGATATCCTTCCAATAATTTGGAGACCAGAACTGCACACAATACTCCAAACGTGGCTTCACCAGTGCCTTGAACAGTCCCAACATCATGCATGTACTCTGACAAGAGATCTGAGTTGTGAGGATGACGGATTGTCGAAGAGCAGCAGGACGAGCATATGGAGATAACAACCCCCACACCCTGGTGACAGGTTGTTCCCCAAACCGACCCCCCCCTCAACCCTGGACCTGCTCAAGGGGACGAACTCCCCACGCACCCCCGTCCCTCAGGTAGGCCCTGGTGCTCACCTCCTCGAACTCCTCCTCGTCGAACTCCTCCTCGTTCTCTTTCTCCTCTTCCTCCTTCTCCTGTTCTCCCTCCTCCTCCGAGCTGCGATCTTCCTCCTTCTTCTCCAAAGTCTGGGAAGAGTTTGGTCTCATTAACACGGGTGGCATCATCGTATCACGATATGTCAGCGAGGAGCTTGCACGCTCTTCCCTGTGACCCCTGCAAATTAGGTAGCTTTGCGCCGAGATTTAGATCTCCATAAATTTTTTTAAATTTTAGACATACAGCACAGAAACAGGCCCTTCCGGCCCACGAGCCCGTGCCGCCCAATTGCACCCAAGACAGCGCTGGATTCAAATCCCAGACCCGATCACTGACGCTGTAACAGTGCTGCGCTTCTCTAACCATGCAGCCGACACAGGCAGCACCAGCATCTCAGATAATCGGCAGTTCAGTGCCCCGGGATAGGAAGTCCCTTGAGCTGTTTCCATGGGCCACCCTTAACTGGGGACACTAATTGCTTTTACACTGAACGTCCCCGGGGAGCAGAGTGTTCGACCTTCAACCGGGTGACTTCCTGCTGTCCCTTTCCCACCAGTTTTGTCAGCAAATGCCAGTGATAGGAGCAGGGGTGGAGGCAGTTAATCCCCAGTGTGAAATGACGTCACTTGATGCCAGCATTTGGGACAGTGTTCCTTTTCCACCGGACCCTGTCCCAGTAAATTCCCAGTTAATTCCTGGGGACAGGATGCCAGTGGAAAAGGGGCTAAAGGTCCGGCGATAGGTAAAAGAAATGGCAGGTGGATTACAGCGAAGGGAAGTATACGATCATGCCCTTGGTTGGAAGGAATAAAGACATAGACTAGTTTCTAAACAGGCCATGAGATCAGAAATCAGAGGCGCAGAGGGACTTGGGAGTCCGAGTCTGGGATTAGAGAGCACGGTCCAGACTACAAAACCATCCCTTCAGAACAGAGAGGAGGAGGAATTGATTTACCCAGAAGGTGGCGAATCTGTGGAATTTGTTGCCACAGGCGGCTGTGGAGGCCAAGCCATTGGGTGTATTTAATGTAGAGACGGAAGGCAGGAGAATGGGGTTCAGGAGAACTGAAAATCGGCCACGATGGGACGGCGGAGTGGACTTGATGGGCCGAATGGTCTAATTCTGCTCCTATACCTCTGGAGGCTCCGGTTTCTGCTCACGTTCCAGACAGACAGTAGCTGGTATGTTAATTGGTCACAAGGGGTGGCGCAGGCTGATGGTCCGAAAGGGCCTGTAACCGTGCAGTATGTCTGAATTAAAAATCACAGTACAGGCCCTTCACCCACGATATCGTGCTGACCTATGTAAACCTGCTCCTCCGCAATCTCACCCTTCCCTCCCTCCCACACACATAACTGTGCCTGACCAAGTGTCTCTTAAATGCCCCTCACATTCCAGCCTCCCTGGCGACGCATTCCAGGCCCCCACTCTCTAGGTTACAAAAAAAAATCTTATCCCCGAATATCTCCCCTAAACTTTCCTCCACTCACCTGTTTAACCATATAACATTTAACCATATAACAATTACAGTACGGAAACAGGCCATCTCGGCCCTTCTAGTCCGCACCGATTTATGTGAAACTCCACTAATAGTCCTCTGGTATTTGCTATTCCCACCTCGGGGAAAAGGGGCTGCCCGTCCACCTGACCTAAGCCCTTCAGAATCTTATCGACCTCTATTAAGTCACTTCTCATCCTCAGTTACTCCAAGGAGAAAATCCCCAGCTCTGCTAGACCTGCCTCATAAGACACATTCTCCAATTCAGGCCACATCCTGGTACATCTCCTCTGCGCCCTCTCCAAAGCTTCCACATCCTTCCTGCGATGAGGTGCCTAGAACTGAACACAACACCCAAGAGTGATCTAACTAGCGTTTTATAGAACTGAAACATGACCTCATGGGTCTTGAGCTCAATCCCCCCCAACTAATGAAAGTCAACAAACTATACACTTTCTAAACCACCCTATCAACTTGTGTGGCAACCTTGAGGGATCTGTGGTACCTCCACACTGTTAAAGAATCCTGCTGTTAGCCACACACTCTGCCTTCAGGTTCCAAAGCACCTCATACTTAGTAATGGACACACAACCTCTCCTCACTCGTCGGGAAGTCTTCCTGAGAAGACTGAGACAGACAAGGCTACCGGCCACCATCATGTCAACCTTCTACACGAGCTTTATCGAGAGCACCCTGGCCAGCTGTGTCACGGAGTGGTACGGTCGCTGCAGAAAAATGGGTTGGAGGTCAAATCACAGGATCATAAGAGAGGCAGAGAGGATCCCTGGAATCTCCATCCCCCTCGACACGATAGACCTGGATCATTGTCTGAAAAGGGCGCACAAAATCACTGAGGACCCCTTCCCACTCCGCACACAGCATCTTCCAGCTGCTCCCATCGGGGAAGAGATCCAGGAGGATCAGAGCCAGCACCACCAGGCTGAGGAACAGCTTCTTCCCAAAGGCAGCAAGAATGCTGAACAACCAAAGGAACTGCTCGCACTAGCCCTCCAAACCTCACATATTTATGAAACTATATTTATTTGTATATATGAATAGTTGTTCTGCAATGTCTGGTTGTGTGTTAACATGTTTTGCACCGAAGACCAGTTTCGTCAGGTTGTACAAGCAGATAACAGTGAACTTTATTTGAGACATTGTGATATTTGTAAGTGAGAGGGCCAGAGGTGAGTGAGGGAGCAGTGGCGGTGAGGACAGGGGAGGGACGGGGATGGGGAAAGAGGACATGGCAGGGAAGATCAGCCACCCATGGCGTTGAGAATCCTAGAGTCCTCGAATTGGAAGCCCCTGCCAACCCACCCTTCCCCTGCCTCACCCCAGCCTCACCTCCAGCTTTTTGATGATCTCCTCTTTCTCCACACTGCTCCGGGCTTTCAACTTGCGGCTGGTGAAGGCGATCTCTGTTGAGGGGTAACGAGGGTTAGAGAGAGAATTGCACACTGTTAACTGTGTGAGTGTGCATGCACCCTCCATACCCTGTCCACCACATCCCATCACCTACACTCTTTCCTCCAGACCCCACCCTCCACTTTCCCCTCCAGACCCCACCCTCCACACTTTCCCCTCCAGACTCCACTCTCCACACTCTCTCCTCCATCCCCAACCTCCACACTTCCCTCCAGACCCCACTCTCCACACGTTCCCCTCCACACCCCACCTTTCTCACTCCACTGTTCACTACCCCACACACATCCTACACCCTCATTCCCCCCCCCCCCCAGATGTTCCCTTGTCCACTCATGGCCTCCTCATAAGACCCCTTTTCCTGCACTCCCCCTCCACATACTGCCTGATGGTTGATAGGTTGGGGCCTGGTGATTGACAGGTCACAGGGAGTGGGTGGGGCCCAATTGATTGGCATGTCTCAGGGTGTGGTTAAGGACCCTAGTGATTGACAAGTCTCATGAGGTGGGCAGAACCCTGGTGATTAACAGGTCTCGGGGAGAGGGCAAGACCCTGGTGATTGACAGGATTCTGGGAATGGGAGGAGCTAGAATGTGTGGCAGCCTCAGTGTGGGTGGGGCCCTCATGATTGACAGGTAATGGGAGGAGCCCTGGTGATTGGCAGAGGCATCAGGGAGTGGGAGGGAGCCTGACGATTGACAAGAAGACCAAAGTCCATTCGTCCCCGGTGACCAGTTCACATTCCTCTTCCGCTGGACAATGTGCCACCCTTTCCATACTCACTCTCCTTCACCGGCTTCCGAATTCGGATCCTCAGTTCCCGCGGTAGCCGACGCCAGTCTGGGAACAACAGAGTTTGATTGGTTGGCAGGGTGAGGTGGGGGGGGGGGTGGGGAAGAGCAGAATGTGTTGAACTCAGACCTTGCCCTATCCTGAATTTGAGTAACCTGGCCACACAGGCCCACCAGGAGCCAGCCCAAGCTGGTAGGCCACTGGGCCTCTCCAGTCGTGTTACCCCCATTCAATCCAGACCTGGCTGATTCAAGTCGAACCTCATCTCCCCATTCCCACGGCGACCTGTCACCCCCATCCCACCCCTCTCTTGAATTCATTTCCCTTGGCCTCAGGGTCATTCAAAAGCTTGGTTTTCCACTGCCCTTCCAGCCCCCCTCGACATGTTTGAGATCCTCCCTTGGCTCCCCCTCATCGAGGCCACCCCCATGATCCTGTCCTTCAAGAATTTGCAATGTCTTAGACCGGACGGGGTTCCTGGAGAGGGAAGGGTTGAGAGGGGACGGGGGCCAAAGGCAAGCGGCTGATGACTAGCAGTGAGCCGAAGGGCCTGTTTCCTTGCTGCGCCGCTTGTCTCGCCCGCCGGCCATTTACAACAATCCCCACATTCCCATCAATCCCGCCCCCTTCCCTGCACCCCCACGGATTCCACCTCCTTATCCATACACTGGAGATGGGTGGGGGGGAGGGGGGGGGGGGAGTGAAATTTACAGTCATGGGCACCTGCCTCTGCTCCATCGAGGGCATGTACAAGAGGCGGTGTCTCGAGAAAGCAGCCTCTATCCTCAAGGACCCCCCCACCACCCTCTTCACTCTGCTACCATCGGGAAGGAGGTCCAGGAGCCTGAAGACGAGCGCCCAGCGGCACAAGTACGGCTCCTTCGCCTCTGCCAGCAGGTTCCTGACCTGAATGAATCCCAGACTCTATCTCCCTTCTACTTTCTTGCACTATTTATTTATTTTTGAAATGTTATTTACAGCAACATTTTTATTTCAGGTACTGGCGCAAAACACATTTCATGACACGGTCGTATTGATAAATTCTGTTTGTGAGTGTGCAAGGCCGAGTGACGGAGGCGGAGGGAGGAGCCGGATGATATTGAAGGCCTGGCACTCACCGGGATTCCATTCGATTGTATTGTCGGTCGGACCAGAGGACTGGTACTTATCGGAGTAGCGATCGATGTCTGTGGAAACAGCACATACCTGGTGGGTGGCAGGGTCGCAACACTGGGAGGCAGAGGCTGGGGAGGCAGGGTGTGTGGGGAATCAGGCAGGGAGGGCAGGAGTACTGGGGAACCCCCCCAATGGTGAGGAGCCAATGCCATTGGGGCCCTTCAAGGACCTTGTTGAGCGCTGTCAGTCTGACACCACTCAGGGATCACTGCACTCCCTCCTTCCCTTCCCTCCCTCCACCCTACTCCTATTTCCCTCTTCCCCCTCTTCCCCTCTGTCTACCCCTTCAGCACTCTCATCTTCCAGCTCCACCCCTCGATTCCCCCATCACCCTCTTCCCCGCTTTTCCCCCAACCTCGTCTCTATCTCCATTCACCTTCCCTCTTACCCCTCTCCTCTCCCTCCTTATCCTCTCTCCCCATCCTCTCCCCCTCTCTCTCTCTTCCTCTCCCCCTCCCCACCTCTCCCCCTCCCCACCTCTCCCCCTCCCCACCTCTCCCCCTCCCCACCTCTCCTCCTCCCCACCTCTCCCCCTCCCCTCCCCCTCCCCTCCTCTCCCCCTCCCCTCCTCTCCCTCTCCCCTCCTCTCCCTCTCCCCTCCTCTCCCCTCCCTCTCCCCCTCCCCTCCTCTCCCCTCCTCTCCCTCTCCCTCTCCCCTTCTTTCTACTCTTCTCCCCCCTTCTCCCTACTCTCCTCTCCCTCTTCCCCTTCTCTCTCCTCTCTATTACCTCTTACCTGTTGGCCTCTGCTCCTCCCCTTCCCACCTACCCCCACCTTTTTGATCAGGGCCTGCCTGCTTTACCCTCCTATCCCTGACAAAGGCCCCAAGCCTGAACCGCTGGTCACCCTTCACTCCCCGCCCAGGTAGTAAGACCCGCTGAGTATCCCCGCTGGGACCCGGCCCCGGTGGGTGGCTCCGGGCGGATCATCCCTGGTACCTTTCTTCGGGGCGGCTGGCTTGACGTAGTAAGGAAGGCTCCTCATTGCACCACGAAGCTCCTGCTTCAAGGCCAGCATGTACTCAACCTCCTCTCCTGTCTGCAGAGGCACCGCCTTGAACTCGAGAGCCTGAGGAGAGAAGTGGCAAATGAAATCCAATGGCAGGTGTACGGTCATGCACTTTGGTAGAAAAAAATAAACAGGCAGACTGTTTGTTTTATAAATTGGTATGGGAGCATGTACATCACTGTAGGCAGCCCACGTGTAGGGTACCCTCCATAATCGGAAACCCCCTTTTCCTACGGCGTATTCTGGGGTCAGAAGCCAGTTGCATTTCCCCAACCTCCCCCCAATCCGGAACTGCTTCTGATTGCATTCTGCTGCTGGGTTTAGGTTCCAACTGCTTGTAAATTGCGAATTGCTTCGCTCCTGATCTGCCCGTGTTGCTGGGCAAGCCAGCCCGTTTGTTTCTGTGTTAAAATAAATCCTTTAGTTATCCATTACCTGGCTTCTTCTGAACCCCAAAACGAATCTCAGCGCACCAACCCAGATGCAAAGGGACCTGGGATCTCGTGCAGGATGGACTGAAGGTAACCTTGCAGGGTGAGACGGTGAAGGCAAATGCAACGCTGGCATTCAGTTCAAGAGTAGATCACAACAGCAGGGATGTAACGCTGAGGTTTTATAAGGCCCTGGTGAGACCTCACCTGGAGCAGTGTGAGCAGTTTTGGGCTCCCCATTTAAGAAAGGACGTGCTGATGTTGGAGAGGGTACAAAGGAGGTTTCACAAGGATGATTCTGGGAATGAAAGGGTTATCTAAGAAGTGTTTGTTGGAATTTAGGAGGGGGGGGGTTCTCATTTGAAACATTTCAAATGTTGAAAGGCGTGGACAGAGTAGATATCGTGAAACAGGAGTTTGCAGACACTGCAAATATAGTTAAAAACACACACAGAAATGCAGGAGGGACTCAGCCTGTCTCACAAAATCCACAGGAGCTCCCTCCCTCTCCTCAATGCTGAGAAACCAGGCTGAGATCCTCCAGCGTTACATAGTAAGATGTAGAAAGGTTGGTTCCCACGGTGGGAGAGTCTGCAGACTCTTTTTTAAAAAACTTCTGCAGGTTCAGGAACAGTTCTTTTCCGACACCGTTCAGGCTCCCTCTAACCTCAAGGACCCCCACCACCCAGGCCAGGCCCTCTTCATGCTGCTACCATTGGGAAGGAGGTACGCGTTCCTGAAGACGAGCACCCAGCGGCACAGACACCACCTCACTCTCCTCTTCTTTTTGCACTAATTTATTTAGTTTAAAATTTAATTTAAAAGTCAGGCATGGTGAGCGCGACACTATTACAGCACCAGGTTCGAATCCCGCGCTGTCTGTAAGGAGTTTGTACGTTTTCCCCGTGTCTGCATGGGTTTCCCACAGGGGGGAGGGGGGATGCTCCAGTTTTCCCCCACTGTTCAAAACTTACTGGGCTTGTAGGTTAATTGGGCGGAACAGGTCAGAAGGGCCTGTTTCTTTAAATTTGTAGCAGTGATTCCACCTGTGATGCTGCTTCAAAACAACAGATTTTGGGTTGGGTCAACGACGATAAATTTTGATTCTGACATTCATCACTTGGGCTGGACAGCTCTCGTCTCTCCACGCGCCAAACTATTTTTCTGCCTAGTTCCCACCCCCAGGCCACGTACTGGTCCAAAATTTTTATTAAATATCAAATTCAGCCCGTTCCCCTTCCACACTCCCACCACTCTCCACTTGAAGAAGTTCCCCTTAAAACCTCCCCCCTTTCACTCTCATCTCACCCAACCTCAATGTAAAAAAAAAACCTACATACATTTACTCTGCCTTATAATTTTAAACACCTTGATCAAATCTCCCCTCATTCTTCTACGCTCCAGGGAATAAAGTCCTAACCTGTTTAACCTTTCCTTGTAACTCAGTTCCTGAACTCTGGGCAACATCCTAGTAAATCTTCTCTGCGCTCTCTCAATCTTATTGATCTTTTTCCTGTAGTTTGGTGACCAAAACTGCTCACAATGATCCAAATTTAGCTTTTATCCCTCCACATGCTCTTGGGTTATTGTACCCTCCAATAACAGCGAAAGTCGGGGATTTGTAACCCAGGAGGACCGTGAGAAAACACGAGCAGTCCGAGCGGATGAGAAGGCCTCCTCACTGCTCCCCTCCCTCGGACACTCACCGGGTACAGAGGGGGCGGTTGCAGGGTGGGTGGGGGCAGCACCTCCCCTTTCCCGATGCCCACCGCCTCCACGCTGAAGGTCATCTGGCCCCGGCCACGTCCGCGGCTGCTCATGGTCAGGGGTCTGTTACTCCATGCCTGCTGGGGGTGGGAGGGGGGCTGGGGAGAACCTTGGCAGAGTTAGAGAGGGGCGGGGCTGTTGGCCACGGTCGATCCCATCCCCTCCCCCAAGTTTGGTCGGATCCTCCCCAGCACCACCGTACCCCAGCCCACTTCTAAACTTCCTTCCTGCATGCCCACCTTTTCCTTCCTCCCTCTTCTCCACCCTTCTCTCCTTCCCTTCTCCATTCTCTCTTCCCTTCATCTCATCCACCCTACCTTCCCTCATTTCCTCCACCCTTCTCATCCTCCCACTCTCTCCTCCATCCTTCACACCCTCCACCCCTCTACCCTTCCCGTTTGTTCTCTCTCTCATCCACCCTTACTTCCCCGTCCCACCACCTCCCCTCCCCCATAATCTCCTACCATCTCCCACCCTCCCCTCCAACCCGCTCTCCTCCTCCATCTCCCCCTCCCACCCTTCCTGTTCATCCTCTCTCTCATCCACCCTTACTTCCCCCTCCAACCACCTCCCCTCCCCATCTCCCCCCCCTCTCCCCCTCTCTCCCCCTCCCCCCATCTCCCCCCTCTCCCCTCCCCCCATCTCCCCCCTCTCCCCTCCCCCCCCTCTCCCCTCCCCCCATCTCTCCCCTCCCCCCATCTCTCCCCTCCCCCCATCTCTCCCCTCCCCCCATCTCTCCCCTCCCCCCATCTCTCCCCTCTCCCCATCTCTCCCCTCTCCCATCTCTCCCCTCTCCCATCTCCCCCTTCTCCCCTCCCCCCTCTCCCCCCTCCCATCTCCCCTCCCCCCATCTCCCCTCTCCTCTCCCCTCCCCCCATCTCCCCCCCTCTCCCCTCCCCCATCTCCCCCCCTCTCCCCCTCCCCCCATCTCCCACCCTCTCCCACTCGCTCCTCACTCCCACGCTCTCCCTCTCTCCTCCCTATTCCTTCTCCCCCTCCCCTCAGTCTTCACCTCATCGCCCAGCCGGCTTTGTGCAGCAGCGAACACCGCCCGCCGCCACCGCGCCGTACAAACGTTCCGACCTCCATCAACCGCCCGGTCTGTTGCCACAGGCAACAGGCGGAGTTGGCGGTGACTGACGTGCGGTGGGCGTAACCTCAGAAAGTGCCAGCCAATGGGCGCGGCCCGCTGTGACGTCGAGGGACAGGGGGGGGTTGCGAATGAGTGACAGCCAGTGGGCGTAGCAACCACTGATTGGTAGCCGATGGGTGGGACAAGATGAGTAACAGCCAGTAGGCGCAGAAATTTGTAACTGGCTGTCGATGGGCAGAATAAGAGCCAATGATCGCAGAACTACCTTAGTGGCAGCCAATAGGCGTGGTAACTACAGAGTAACAGCCAATCAGATGCAGCACTGTCTGAATGGCAGTCGATGGGCGGAATATATCCACAAAAACAGCCAATGGAACACGTCAATAACTAAACAATAGCCAATCATACGCGGCTGTGATTGTGGGACAGCCGATTGGAGGGATAACTGCAAATAGGCGAAGCTTAAACAGAATGGTAACCGATGGGTGGGATAACTACGGAGAAACAGCCAATCGTACGCGGCGCTGCATGAATTACATCAGCTGGTGACCTAACAGCCAATCAGGCGCAGAACTGTCTGAGTGGCAGCCAGTGGGCGACATTGCATCCAATCAAGTGCGGCGCTGGCTATGCAGCAGCCAATCAGTGTCACTGGGCGACGCGCGGCGATGGAGTCGGTGCGGCCGCAGCCTGCTGCTCCCGGTGGGGCTTTCCGCGGCCTAATGGCTGGGGCCACGGGTCCGGGGGCCAGGCCTGCAGCAGAGCTCGGACCGGCAGACGAGCGGAGCCGTGCAGTGCTGCGCGAAGCAGTGGAGGCGGTGGTGCGGAGCTTCGCCAAACACACGCAGGGCTACGGCCGAGGTGAGGCGGTGCAGCGGCCTATCCCGGGCCCCAGAGCATCGCCCTCTCCCATCCCCTGAGGGCCCTGATGCACCACCCTCTCCATTCCCCCAGGGCCCAGTGCAACCTCTTTCCCATCCCGCAGGGCCCCAGGTGCATCACCCTCCTCTCCCTTCCTCCCCAGGCCCCGGGGGGGGGAGGGTCCAGTGCATCATCCTCTCCCTTCCCCCCAAGGCCGGCCGTGATGCACACCTTCTGTTTCCCCATGCATCCAGTCTCTCTTCCCCCAGAGTCTGGTGGTACACCTTCTCCCTTCTCCGGCCACAATGCATCACCCTCTCCCTTCCCCAGGCTCGGAGATTGTCCAGGACTTTAGTCACGAGGGCATATTGGATGAAGGAAAAGAAGATGATGAGAAATTGTAGACGTGGAAGATAATCTTTTTTTTCTGAAGGCAGTCGTATTGAAATCAGGGCACATGTTCAAAGGTAAGAGTCAGGAGATTTAAAGGGGTAGGCTTTTAAACTCTGGGGTCGAGTGCAACACATAAACATACTGGAGAAACTCAGCAACTCAAGCAGCATCCATGGGAAGTTATGGGTGACCAACGTTTTAGGTGAAAGTCTGCCGGCACTACGATTGTAGTAAAAATACACCAAAATGCTGGAGAAACTCAGCCGGTCTTTTCAGCATCCATAAAAAGCAAAGATATATCGCCGACATTTCCCCTTCTGCAAGGAATGAGCCAAGAACAGGAAATCTTGGAATTCAGCCCCTGCCGGCTGGGGAAGGAGTCCAGACCAATTGGATATTATAAGGGGAAAGATAAGAATTTATTATGTTGTGTGAAAGGAGACAGGGAAAAGGAAAAGAGGGAGAGTTGGGGGAAGCATGCGGGGGTTAGCGAAAGCCAGCGAGGTCGACATGAACGGCATTTGGTTGGAGGAAGATGAGGGGTTGTACCTCCAATTTGCAGGTGGTCTCAGTCCGGCCATGCGTGACAGGCACGTCAGCAAGGGAGTGGGGAGCGGGGAATTGAAATGGGTGGCCACTGGATGATCCGTGCTTACTGGGGGTTTTACTGGAGAGGAGCGAGTGGCCCTTCGTATGAGCAGAAGGCAGACAGGCATTGGAATAGAATGGTGGGCAGGGGGGGAGGAGCTCAAACTAACAGGTCAATGGTCAGAAGAGGGGGAGGGTAGAAGCCGGGAAATGAGGAGGGGGTGGCAGAAGGTAGCTTTCGGAGAGGAGAAGGAAGGGAAGGGGGTGGGAATATGGGGGAATGTAGATTAGATAGGGAAGTTAAAAATGGCAGATGCAGTTAATCTGGATCAGTGTGAGGTGATGCATTTGGAAGGTCAAAGCTGAAGGATGATTACAGGGTTAATGGTCGGATACTTTACAGTGTGGAGGAACAGGGGGACCTTGGGGTACAAACTATACATCCCTCAAGGTTGCTACACCGGTTGATAGGACAGTTCAGAAGGTCAATGGGATGCCGGGGGATTGAGTTCAGGAGACGTAGAACACCTGACGTTTCTTCCTTCCCCTCCCCTCCATTTCTCCCCGTGTCAGCCCCCCCCAGAGTTTCTCCCTCCTTCCTTCCACCTGCCCCACCCCCTGCATCTGTTCCCCTACCCACCCCACCCATGGTGATGTGAGTGGTTGGTGACCGATATGTGGCTTCTGCTTCTCCACCCACCCCCTCCCCCACAGTGAACGTGGTGGAGGCCCTGCAGGAGTTCTGGCAGATGAAGCAGAACCGAGGGGCCGACCTGCGGAATGGGGCGCTTGTGGTCTACGAGATGGTCCCTTCCAGTAGCCCACCCTACGTCTGCTATGTCACTCTGCCTGGGGGTAGCTGCTTCGGCAGCTTTCAGGTACAGGGAACAGGGCTGGGATGGGGGGGTGGAGGGGAAGGGCAGTGGGAGGAGGAAGAGGTAGGAAGACGGGGAGGGAGGAAGGAGGTCAGGGAGGGAAAAAGTGGAGGGACAAAGAGGAGGGGAGGGAGGGGAAGGAGAGATAAGGGAGGGAAGGTAGGGAGAGAAAGTCAGGGGAGGGGGAGAAGGGAGGGAGAGAAAGAAGGGGGATGGAAGGAAGGTGGTAGGGGTCAGTGGGTAAAATGGATCCTGAGGTTAGAGGACAGGGCACAGTGCCAGTGGTTAGGTTTGACTTCAGGTCAGGGCGCTCAATGTCTGGGGTCAGTGTTCAGGAGGCTGTCTGGGTCATGACCTGGGGAGAGAGTTCGGGGGAGCTGGTGTCAGGGTGCTGTGCTGGATGGAAGAGCTTGCAGTCCTAAGATCCACCTTCCACCATCCCCCCTCCCCCACAGCTCTGTCCCACCAAGGCGGAGGCAAGGCGCAGCGCTGCCAAGATCGCCCTGATGAACTCCGTGTTCAACGAGCACCCGTCCCGCCGAATCAACGACAGCTTCATCGAGAAGAGCGTGTCTGAGGCCCTGGCCTCCTTCAACGTGAGTGGGGCAGGGGTGGGTGGGAGAGGCATGTCCCCCTCGCTTGGGATCTAATCCCACTCCCCCATCTCCCAACTCCTGACCATGAGAGGCACCACTCAACCCCTGTGGCGGCCCTCCATGCGGCTCGCCACCCCTCTGGGAAGACCCCTCTCCATGGCTCGCCATTTCCCCCCCTCCAATCTCTGAGGTCCCGCCTCACCAGTGGTTCTGCATTCCTCCCCGCAGGGTGACCGGACTGAGGCTGACATTCCCAACATGGGCATCGGGGCATTCCGCTTCATGCTGGAGTCCAACCGGGGCAAGTCCATGCTGGAGTTCCAGGTCAGGCCTGGGTCCGAGGGGGGGGGGGGGAGGTGTGGGGGTAGAGGGAGGGAATGTATGGTGGGTCTGTCGGTGGGGGGGGCGGAGTGGAAGCAAGGGGCTGGGGAAGGAGAGGAGGTAGGAAGGATTGGGGGCATCAGGAGGAAGAGAGGGTAAGGGGGGAGGGGATTGAGTCGATTTTTACATGATATTGACTTGCACATGTAGATTAAGGAATGAACGGCTCTGTGGCCAAGTTTGCAGAAGGTCGGTGGAGGAGCTGGCCGTGTTGAGGAAACAGGGAGGCTGCAGAAGGACTGAGGCAGATTGGGAGAACGGGCAGAGAAGGGGCACAGTCATGCACTTTGGTAGAAGAAATAGACATTTTTTTAAATGGGGAAAAGTGAAAAATCCCAGTTGGAAAGGGACCTGGGAGTCCTCGTGCAGGACAGCCTGAAGATAAACCTGCAAGTTGAGCGGGTGGTAACGAAGGCAAATGCAACGCTGGCGTTCACTTCAAGAGGAAGAGAATACAAGAGCAGGGATATGACGTTGAGGCTTTAAGTATCATGGGCTCCTCGTTGAAGAAAGGACACGCTGACCTTGGAGAAGAGACTCACAAGGACGATTCTGGGAATGAAAGGGTTATCTTTCGAGGAGGGTTTGATGGCTCTTGGCTTGAATTTGTGGGCCAGTCATTGGAGTCGATCCTCAGGGACGAGGGTGCGAAATACCTCTAGGTCCAAGCCAGCCCTGTTTCATGAAGGGAAGATCCTGCCCAACCAACCTACTGGAATTGTTTGAGGAACTCTCAAGTCGGGTGGACAAGCACGTCGTAGATTTGGATTTTCAAAAGGCCTTTGATAAGAGGCTACTTAATGAGATGGGAGCCCACAAAGTCACAGGAAGGATATTAGATTGGCTGACAGGCAGGCAGCAAAGGGTGGGAATAAAGGGATCCAATCCTGGTTTTAGAGGCCAGTGACTAGTGGCGTTCCACAGGGGTCGGTGTTGGAGCCGCTCCTTTTTAACAATATCTGTTGATGATTTAGATTACAGATTGAATGGTTTTGTGGCCAAGTTTGCAGATGACACCAAGATGGGTGGAGGAGCACGAAGTGTTGAAGAAAACGAAAGGTTACATAGAGCCTTGCACAGTTTAGGAGAGCGGGCGAAGAAATGGCAGATGAGATCCAATGTGGAGAAACGTATGGTTGGACATTTTGGACAAAGAAATAAACAGGCAGATTATTATTTGGATGGGGGAGAAAATTCAAAATTTGGAAGAGCAAAGGGACTCGGGGGGCGGGGGGGTGGGTGTGTCCTCATGCAGGATAACCACCGGGTTGGATCGGCTGTAAGGAAAGCGAATGCTATGTTGACATTCGTTTCAAGGGGCATTGTGTATAAGAGTAGAGGTGTTGATGAGGCTCTATGGTGAGACCTCATTTGGAGAACTGTATGGAGTTTTAAGCCCCTTATCTTAGAAGGAATGTAACGACGTTGGAGAGAGTACAGAGATTTACCAGGATGATTCCTGTATGTGTGGAGCGCTTAGGGGCTCTTGGACTGTATTCATTGGAGTCTAGAAGAATGAGAGGGGATGTCATGGAAACATTTCGAATGCTGAAAGGATTGGATAGAATCAACATGAATTTGTAGGTGGGTGAATCTTGGACAAGAGGGTACTGTCTTAGAATGAGAAAGTACCCATTTAAAATGGAGTCGAGGAGAAATTTCTTTAGCCAGAGGGTCAGTGGATTTGTGGAATTTGTTGCCACGTACAGCTGATCATTGGGGGAGTTTAAGGGAGATTGGGGGAGATTGATAGGTATCTAATTAGTCAGGGGATATGGGGAGAGAAGGCCAGAACTTGGAACTAGATGTGAGAACAGTTTAGCTCAGAGTGGAGTTGTGGAGCAGACTTGATGGGCCTACTTCTGTTCCTTGTGTGATATCAGTGAAACATTTTGAATGTTGGAAGGCGTGGATAGGGTCGATGTAGAAAGGTTGTTTCACCCCCCCCCCCCCCCCACCCAAACCCCGCGGTGGGAGAGTCCAGGACAAGAGGGCACAACCTCAGGATTGGTGGGCGTCCACTCAGAACAGAGACACATAGGAATTTCTCCAGCTAAAGGGCAGTGAATCTGGGATTCGTTGCCTGTCTGGAGGCCGGGTCATTGGGGGTAATTAAGGCAGAACTGAAAGGTTCTTGGTTAGCCAGTGTATCAGTGGGGAGAAGGCCCGGCAGTGGGATCAATGGCAGGGCGGACACCTTGGGCTGAATGGCCTATTTGTGCTCCTGTGTCTTATGGTCTGTGGGCCGGGGGAGGATGGGTTGGAGGAGGGAGTTGTGTGGAGGTGCTGACCAGCGGGGCTGAGGGAGGAGGGGCTATCCTGTGTTGAGGGGCAGGGGAGAGGCTGACTGGGTCAAGGCAGGAGGGGCTTTCTGAGCGGGGGTTATTATGGGGGTCATTGGAGTAGGGGGGGGGAGAGTGATGATGTCCCAGGCCTGGAAAGAGATTCCGAGGTGTGGGGGAGGGGAAGGTACTGGCTCAAGGGTAGGATTTTCTCGATTTCCCACCATGACCTCGTCCTGGTATCCAAGGGGTGGGGGCGGGGGGCATAGTCCCTGCTTGCCATCCCATCCCTGCCGATCCCCTAAATTCCCCCCTCACCCCCCTCTCCCTCCCTCCCTCCAGGAGCTGATGACCGTCTTCCAGCTGCTTCACTGGAATGGGAGCCTGAGGGTCATGAGAGAGCGGCAGTGTTCAAGGCAGGTGGGTCAATCACCCCCCTGGGTGGGGAGGCGTGGACACCCCCTGGGTGGGGAGGCGGGGACACCCCCTGGGTGGGGAGGCGGGGACACCCCCTGGGTGGGGAGGCGGGGACACCCCCTGGGTGGGGAGGCGGGGACACCCCCCTGGGGTGGGGAGGCGGGGACACCCCCTGGGTGGGGAGGCGGGGGACACCCCCTGGGTGGGGAGGCGGGGACACCCCCTGGGTGGGGAGGCGGGGACACCCCCTGGGTGGGGAGGCGGGGACACCCCCTGGGTGGGGGAGGCGGGGACACCCCCTGGGTGTCCCTGGGTGGGGAGGGTTGAGGGAGAGGGGGTTATCCTTGGGTTGGGGGTGAAAGGGGACATCCCTGGGTGGGAGGGGTTGAGGAGAGGGGGTCATCCCTGGGTTGGGGGTGAGAGGGAGGAAGGGTCACCCCCTGGATGGGTGGGGGAGAGATGGTCACTCCTGGGTGGGTGGAGGAGGGGGGGGGGAAATCTGGGGCCAGTGTACCCTCTTCACCCCCCCGCCCCTGGATGTCAGTGGGCCCTGTGTTTGATGGCTGCTTCCTAGCCTCTGGAAATTCTCAGCTCTCTTGGGACAGGCAGCCTGTTGCAAGTGAACGAGCAGTTGCTCTCAGAGACCTGGGAACAGTGCACAACTGCCGTGGAACCTGCTGCAGGAGTGACAATGGCCAGATTGACAGAGAGACCTTGGGTTGGTAAAATCTCAGGGGTGTAGACCCAGGTCAATGGTCACAGGCTTTCTTTCCTAAACCCCTCCCAGGGGCGGGGAGACAAACTGGAAGGCAACGGTTAAAGGCGAGCGAGGATGGATTTAAAAGTGGGTGTGATGGGGAGGAGGGGAGGGGGAGAGGGAGGGAGGGAAAGAAGAAGAGGGATGGTGGAGGTGAGAATGGAGGGGTGGAAGGAGGTAGGAAAGGAAGGAAGGAGAGAGGTGGAAAGGGAGGAGGAAAGGGAGGATGAAAGGAGGGGAGGGGAAGGAGGAGGAGGGTAGAGGGGGACAGGGGATGAGGAAGGGGCGGTAGAAGAGAGAGTAAACCCCCCCCCCCCTGTCAACCCCTCCCTTCCCTCCTATCCCCAGGAGGTGCTGGCTCACTACTCCCACCGAGCGCTGGATGATGACATGAGGTCAGGCATGGCAACAGACTGGGCGTGCCGGGACAGGATGGCCCAGGGGCCATCGGCCGTGAACTGGCAGTGGCGGAACGTGAGCTGGAGGAGGCCCGCCTCGCTGGCCAGGAGCTGCGCTTCCCCAAGGAGAAGAAGGACATCCTGGGGCTGGCTGCAGCCCAGCTCCTCGGCAAGCCCAGCACTAACTGCTGAGCCCACCCCTCTCCCCCTCCCCACCACGATGAACACCACCCCCCCCCCCCCCCGCACCCAGTCAAGGAAAACCCTTCCCCACCCCCACACCTAGACATGGTGAATCCTCCCCTTCCCCACCTTCTCCCACACTCAGACGGTAAACCCACCTCTGCCCTACCAGGTAATGGTGAACCTCCCCAATGCTGGAAACTGCAGAACGTCTCTGTCCTCCCACACCCAGACATGGTGAACCCCAAACCTCTCCCACACCCAGACGGTGAATCTTCCCCCCCCCTCCCCCACCTGGTCATGGTGAACCTCCCCCTTCCCCAATGCTGGAGACTGCAGAACGTCTCTGTCGTCATGGTCATGCTGGGTCCCTCCACCAGGGGGCGTCGTGGTCGCGCTGGGTCCCTCCACCAGGGGTTGCTGCAGTCACGCTGGGTCCCTCCACCAAGGTGGTTGTGCATGCATTGGGATCCATCCACTGGGTTGGGAGGAGGGGGCTGTTGTAGGGATCCTTCCACCGGGGTGGGGGTTCCTAGTCCCTGTCTGCGTTCAGGCCCCTCCAGCGTTCTGTTTGCACGCACGAACCCAATTCCCGCTGCCCACGTTATCCTTGACCTCGCTGGGGGCACAGTCACTGTGGCCTCTACCTCCCGCACCTCCCCGCCCCAGCGCAGCGTCCTTTACCCTTCCCGTATATACTCCGCATCAATTTATATATTTTTTAACCTTTTCTACGATGTATTTTTTTGGGGGGTGCTGACTGAGACCGATTGTACAGGACCTTGGACGTGGTCTCCCTTCAGCCTCCCTCTCCAAATCCAGCCCCCCCCCCTCCCCCTCTCCATCCCTACACCTTCTTGTAGGCCACCACGCCAACCTGAACCAGAATCCCCATGGCCGCCGGATTCGAGCGCATCACACAAACGCCACAGGAGAAACTCAGCAAGTCACGGAGCATCCACGGGAAGCAAAGGTTGACGGCGCCCACGTGAAACATAGGGGGGTGCTCCTCTGATTTGCGGCTGGCCTTGGTTTGGCCGGCCCGAGGCCACGGACAGGTGTGTCGGTGTGGAATTGAAATGGTTGGCCACTGGGAGGTCCAATCTCCCTCCACTCTTCCTGACCCTCTCTCCCCGTCGCTCGGAGAGAGTGTTGATTGACCATTTCTCCCCTACGATCCTCTGTGCACCGCAGATCTTGCCTGGTCAGAACGCTGCCCGAGTTCGGACTGCGCCCAGGGTGGAATGGACCGTCCCCTCAACCCATCGCTGAAGCTCGCTGAATCCTTGCTTTGGTTCCATTTGGTGCACGGATCGGCCGCATCAAAGGGTCTTATCGGTACGGACTCTTCCACCTGGCCATTTGTGCAAGAGGAAATGTTTTCAGGACTGCAACGGTCTTGTAAATTGGGGGGGGGTGGGGGGGGGGGGGGGTGGAAGCATCTGCCTTACCCAGATTTTCCATTCAGTGTATTGAAGGACTGCCTCCCGTGGAGATGGGAATTCCTTGCTTTAAGAAGCAATGGAGGCTGCCTCGCTGAAGGTGTTTAAGATGGAATTTTGCAATGGGGGGGGAATTGAGGGTTCTGGGGACCGGGCGGCTAAGTGGAGCTGGGTCCATGGCCAGATCAGCCGGGATCGTATCGAATGGGAGAGTCTCCCTCTCTTTCTCTCATTAGCCCTTTCCACACTTGCTAATGGTCCCAGGAATCAACGGCCAATCATCCTTTAAAGGGTTTAGTATGGAAGTAAAATCAGCTCGACGCCGTGCGTGCATTGTGGGATCGAAACGATAAGTTTTTGCTTGAGTCCGGGGTCATTGAAGGAAGAGAAGATTAAACTGAAGGTTTAAATTTTGCTTTGGGAGGGAGAAATGTATAGCAATAGCGGGACCATTTGAAAAGAGCACGGGAAAGTTGGCACTGCGCGATCTATAAAAGCGGGAGTTGGGGTGATCAATGGTGGGACTTGACTTCCCAGAATGCCCTGCAGCAGAGAACCCCCTTCTATGAGTGCTCCATGCATACAGCTGTTTCGCTGCCGTACGGAATGTTGGGAAAGCAGGTCACCCATTGCTTTTTCCCCACCCTGTTTAAAAATTGCCCGCACCTTTCCGCGGTCCCTTGTAAAGGTTTGTGTAGGTCGGCACGACAACAACGGGCCGAAGGGCTCAGACTGTGATGTACGCAAAGCTTCATTATGTTATAATGAATTTTGTTCACATAAGATCATAATAAGGATTTAGGTCCACCTTCGTTCACCGTCACGGTTAGGAGTGGCCAGACACATTCCTATCCCGGGACACGGAACAGCCGATTTTGTGGGGCGCAAGAGTGACGGGGGTTTGTGTCTCTCTCCCCCTCTGATCCAAGGAGCTTATTTACACTTTTATATTCTCCACCAAGTGTTTTGATACTAGAGCAGTATTATGCATTTAATAATATTGGGGCCTGTTTTGTATTCAGAGGTTTTTCATTGAAATAAAGTTTCTTGCACATCCCGCCGATTGTGCGCGCTGAATTCTGCTGTCGTGTTCTCGCCCCCGATCTTCGGCTGCACCCCCCACTAACCACGGTGGGGGGGGGGGGGGGAGGAGACTGGCCTTTCGGCCCATTGGTCCTTTTGCGTTCTCCGTCCACTCTCCTCTCCTGTTTTAAGCCGATACCCTCCGGTCGCTGTGCTCGCGAAGCAAGGTCGACTTCTCTGAGGAGCGACCACAGATCAGAGGGGATATACGATTCTCAGACAGGGTGGACAGCCAGCAACTTTTACCCGGGGTGAGGGTTTTAGGGGAGAGTGGTGGGTGCCTGGAATGCATTGACGGGGTAAAGGGTGGTACAATAGGGACATTCACAAGACTTAGGTTCATGAATGGAAGAAAAATAGTGGGTTATGGGTGTAAGAGAGGGAAGGGATCTATTGTTTAGTAGGTTGGCACAAGATCATGGGCCAAAAGGCCTGAACTGTGGTGGAACATTCACATTTTGGCCTCCTACCCTAGAGGAAAAGTTTTAATTTAAAAATTAGACATGCAGCACACTAACAGGCCCTTCTGTCCACAAGCCCGTACCCCCCCCCCGGTACATTTTGAAGGGTGGGAGGACAACCTCGCAGACACGGGGAGCACGTACAGACAGTAGTGGATTGGAACCCTAGCGGCTGTAACGGCGCGGTCTGACCGCTTGCAATGACCATGCCACCCCTCTTCGTGTCCTCGATGGAGTGAAGACTGGTGATAGGACTGGTCAATTTCACAAGCCTCCAGTTCCCCACCCCCGGTCCTGTGCCTTGGCCGTGATGCAACCAGTCAGAACCCTCTCCGCGGTCCAGGGTCTTTGGTGAGGACCCCTGACGAGGTGCAGCCACCGGCGAGCATTCTCGCGTCGACCCGGAGGTCTCCAGACACGTTGACACCTAGGGATTTGAAGATCTTAACCCTTCCCGCTGCTGACCCGTCAATGAGGACCGCCCCCCCCCCCACCCCACAGAAGACCCCGCCAACCAACCTCCTCCGCTCCAGGAGAAAAGTCCCAGTTCAATCGTATCCTTTTCAGTCACGGTTTCTGACACATCTTTTATCTTCCAAATCGAGAATTTTATTTAATCAACTGCAACAGCTCCCGTGACCCGCGAGGACCACCCGACCCTTCCACCTTCGGTAGCCCGGGGCGGAGGAAGAAAGGGGTCCGCTGTTCCAATTCTCGACAAGTTGAAGCCATCCCTCCCCCTCCCCCAAGACGAGTTCCATTCGTATTCCCACCGTAAAATCTACAAAGCTATTTTGTTTTTTAAAAAAAGTTTGTTTCTCTTCTGGATTTTCTTGTGCATAAAAAAAATCCACAGCCCCCCCCCCCCCCCACTCCTGCCAACCGGCGGTGGGGGGGGAACGGCGTAGCTGCGGAACATTCCGGACAAAGATGCGCTGTCAATTGTCATTGGGGTGGGAGTGAAAAGGCTCTCTCTATGTGATGGGGTTTCTTGAAGCTGAGCTCTCCTGAGGCCTTAATGATGTTTAAAAAAACATTTGTTTTAAATTTAAAGAAAAATTAACCCCCCCCCCATAAATCAGTAAGATGCTGCTTGAAATTTAGGTCAACAAGCCTTTTGACCATCCTGTGACCGTTAACAGCACGGTAACAGGCCCACCCCATCAACCTACATCCCCGGTATGTTTCGAACGCTGGAGGAAACCGGGGGAAACCCACGCAGACACAGGGTGAACGTACAATCACCCCCCCCCTTACAGACAGCGCAGGATTGGAACCCCAGCCATGATCGCTGGCGCTGTAACAACGTCGTGCCAACCGGTACACTGCCCTTCACCCCCCACCACCACCACACTGACATCAGTCAGAGGCCCATCTTCCATGGAGCTGGTAAAAAGAATTACATTCATATTTATTTTTCTTGTGGTCACAGAGGTGAGGCTCACTTTGTACCCTTTTGTCTGCACAGGACCGTTTCAGACACACACACTCGCTCAAAACCAGAAACCACTAATCCTTGTGAGTACGTTAAGTAATTGCTAAATTAATCTTTTCTGTTCCACAGTGACCCTGTTTCTTCCCTGTCAGGAACCCATTATGTACAAGGACAGAATTCATTTCATCATTTTTCCCCCTTAACGTTTAGAGGGGCAAGTGACAATTGCCAATTAATAAGGCCACAAGATACAGGAGCAGAAGTAGGCCATTCGGCCCATTGAGTCCACCCCCACCATTTCATCATGAGCTGATCCATTTTCCCCACTCAGCCCCTCTCCCCATATCCTTGGATACCCTGACTATTCGTGTACCTATCGATCTCTGCCTTCAATACACCCAACGACCTGGCCTCCAACAGCCTGCCTTGGGAGCAAATTCCAGAGGCTTGCTGTTCTGGATTTTTTTTGTTATGAATTTATATATAACCATATAACAATTACAGAATGGAAACAGGCCATCTCTGGCCAAAGAAACTCCTCCTCATCTGTTTTAATCTTTCCTCCTGAAGTTGTGCCCTCTTGCCTAGACTCCCCACCCCGCTGTGGGAAACAACTATGCCCCATCAACTCTGTCCAGGCCTGTCAATATTCGAGATGCTTCTGAGGACTCCCACCACCACCCCCGCCCGCCCCATCCTACAGACCAAGAACCGTCAGACATTCCTCACATGCTAATCCCAGGAATCTTTGCTGAAAATCTCTGAACCCCCTCCAATGCCAGCAAGTCCCTGCTTAAACAAGGAGCTCAAACAGTCCCCCGTGCTCCGTGAGGGAGCAGAGAATATACCTCCCTGAGTAGTTGAGGAAGTGCTCCTCGGGGATGGGTTCTCCGCTTTCAGGTGGCCTCCCGACAGCCGCGTTCAGGTATTTTAGGTGGCTTTACATTCGGGTATTCCGGCCACCTTAGACAGGATGCAAGAGAAAGAAGGTTACAAGTGTGAGGAGGGAAGGGGTAGTAGTGGGTTTCCATAGGTCCACACAACATTGTGGGCCGAAGTGCCTGTGCTGTGCGGGAATGTTCTGAAACACAGGAGTGTCTTGCGGGGTTCTGGTCACAGGCTAGGAGACCAGACAATGAAGAGATCCAGGGGAGTAGATTTAGGAGGAGATGAGGGGGAACTGCTTTTTCCAGAGGGTGGGGAATCCCTGGGAATTTGCTGCCTGTTGAAACAGTGGAGACGACCTTAGTGAATTATTTAAGGTTGGAGAGAGTAGGGCAATTAAGGGATATGGGGAAAAGGCAGGTAGGTGAGATGGGCCGATCATCAGATCAGCCACGATCTCATTGAATGAGGAGCAGGCTCAATGGGCCAAATAGCCTCCTCCCTGCTCCTGTTTCTTGCATGTAGAACGCCACGGCAGAGTTCATCCCTGGAGCTCATGGTCCCAAACATTCCATAGAATCTACTTTGGTGGCTTGCAACGGCAGAGTTACTTCCTGGAGTTCCCGGCTCCGAGCAGTCCACGGATTCTGGCAACTGGACCCCCGGGGGCCCAAGTTTAAATAGAAACTAGGGGAAGGGGAGTTCTTTGAGGAGAGGGAGGGAAGAAAAGGCAGCTCCCTCCACTGCCGAAGGTTGCACTCCGGGTGAAAGAGGGTGCCCTCTTGCAGGATCAAATCTAATCATGTGGGCGACGAGACGAAACACGGCGAGACTCTGGGAAGCCCCCACAGGTCAAAGGCCCTGTACCTCCCTCCCTCCCCCATCCTCAGGCAAGGCCGTGCACCCGACGTCCAACCCCCCCCCCCCCCACCTCCCCACACCCCAGTCCTTGGTCTTGAGACACCAGTGACGTCCATCTCTCCGTCTGTCTGGGCCGACCTCCTCCTTCATATCGGCGTCCCGGGGTCCAGGCGCTGGCAGGGCGAGGGGCCGGGATTCCAGGCCCCGAAGGTGCCGCAGTTAGCCGAGACTGAGAGGGAAGCGAGGCACAGGTGGGGTTAGTGGGGCCTGGTGGTCGTGGCCCGACAGGCCCCCTGCCATTCCTTTGGGGCTGATCTACTATCTCTGGTTATTAACCCCATTTTCCCAGTATCTGTTGATCCCGATATATTTAAAACAACAGGCCCACGATCCCAATACACCCATGCGACCAATTAACCTACAAACACAGAACACTACAGCATGGTACAGGCCCATCAGCCCTCAATATGGTGCTGACCCATAAATTCCTACCTTGTAACCCTCTGTTTCTCTTTCATCCATGTGCCTGACTCTTAAAAGCTCCCCTATGTTCCAACCTCCACCACCACCCCCAGCAATGAATTCCAGGACCCCACACTCTCTGTGTAAAGTAACTTGACCCCAGATGTCCAAGGATCCCCTCTCTTCACTTTGTATGAACATCCTCTGGCATTGGCCTCTCTCGCTCTGGGATAAAAGGGCTGACTGTCCCCCTTATCTATGCCTCTCAGAATCTTGTCGACCTCTATTAAGTCATCCCTCCTTCGCTCTAAGAAGTCCCAGCTCTGCTAACCTCCGCCTCACGGGACGTATTTTCCAATCCAGGCAACACCCTCTACATCCTGCCTGTAACGATGTGACCAGAACTGAACACGTGGGATGTCACCAGACCCTCACAGCTCTTGATCTTAATCTCCCGACTAATGGAGCCCAGCGTCCCCCTAGGCCTTCTCAGCGATCCTATCGACCTGTGTGGGGACCTTGAGAGATGTAACCCCTGTTCGTCTCTGGGTCATGCGAGTCCTCGGGGGGGAAAACCCACACAGACACGGGGAAAGTACAAGCTCCTTGCAGACGGTGCTGTATTCAAACCCCAGGTGGCTGGCGCTGTAATAACATTGAGCTAAACTGCCAGGCTAACCTCTCCAATGGCTCGCCTCCACATCATCAGCAGCGAGGAACTGCAGATTCTTGTCTCTGTTCTAAAGGACGATTGTATTCTGAGGATGTGGCCTCTGCGGCGACGCCCCCTCCCCCTCCCCCTCCCCCCACCGACCCCTGCCAGAGGACACCATCCACTCCATCCAGGCGTTTCGCCCAATGACCCGACCTCCACAATGTCAAAATGGAGCCCGCAGTCGCCACTTCACCATTCTCCGCATGAGATGTTGCCCCGAAACATTCACCTTCACCCTTAACCCATGTCCTCTAGTTTTTAAATCTCACCCAATCTCGGTGGGAAAAGCCTGCTTGAATTTCCTCAAACTACACCACCTGTAATTTTGTTTGCCTCCATCAAATCACCCCTCATTCTCTCTGCGCTCTTAATCGTGGATATCTTCCGTACCAAAACTACGCGTAATAGCCAGGATGGAGCAGAATAACTATTTGGCACAGATTAGATAGGCTGAAGACCTGCTTCTGTGCTGTCGCATTCTATAAGGCTGAGCTGGTGTACACTAGGATTGGTCAGGGTGCAAGGGTGCAAAGAGCAATCTTAACAAAAGTGGAGACCTCTAAGGAGGGAATTGTTGGTGTTTGGACAACACGCCAGCCCACCCCTTCTTTGACCCCCCCCCCCCCCCCCCCAACGATGGCCTCACTCACCCTTAGGTGGGCCAGCGTTCAAGCCCCTTCTGCTCGGGCCTGGTAGCCACCAGCTCCTGGAGGTGAAGGGCCCCCCCTCCCACGAAGCAGAAGGCAGGGCACACCGGCCCACTGCAGTCCACGCCGCACTCCCACAGGCTCCGAAGGACACCGCGTCGTAGAAGCCACCGGCCCCTCTCATAGTCGAGGCAGATACCCAGCCGGGAAGGGAGAGGGCCGTGCTGCCGGCCGGCTCGCGAGCGGGTGGCAGGGGCGATCCCTGGGGCAACAGCACCTTGCCCATGCCGATGGTCAGAAGGCATACGGCGGCAAGGCATCCACCGTGGCGTCTCGGCACCGCTGTCGTGTCCACTGTCGGGATCGTACCTGCGGAAGAAGCAGGGCTCGGTGTTAACACAATGGTGACCGACTAAGCAAGTCAAGCATCACACAGAATGGAGACACCTATAGAGGTGTGTGTTCGAGATTTTGCCAACTGTCTGAATGGTGCTACACTGGCAACAGAGAGCGATCTGAAACTTTGAAAAATTCACCTTAAAATCCGGGTCATCCCAAAATCCGAACCTTGACAGCAGTCTCATCACCGCCGCCAGCACCCGTTAGTTATCTGCAAAGTCTCGGCGCTCTCCCCGTAGGGTCCATCGCCCAGTCCAACTGCCACTGCAGTTCAGTTTAAAATGAGCGAATAAAATCGAAACTGTCACGTGGTCATTTGATATTAAAATTTTGCGATTTGCTTTCAATTCCATCCACTACTCAGCGGCAAGTGCCAGATTGAGGTCGTCTTGTACGAAGGTATATCTAGATTCGACGTCCCGTTTGAGGAGGGCCATCTAGTCTGTCGACCGGGGGTGGGGGGGGGAGGGGCAACGGAATATGCCCTGGAGGAGCTTGGCTGCGGGTGTCGGCAGTGCTCCGGTGGCTGGGCGGGTTCAGTCACAGTTTGTCACCGCGAATGGTCAGCGCGGTTGGATTTGAGTTTGCCTGTGCTGACTGGTATGGCGGGATAGACGGTGGGTGAATGGGGCTCCAATATTTTCTGTTGACCTTTCGTCACATTGGCAGAGATGTTATTTTGTTACCAAGTTCATGGACGTTACCACATTACCAGTCCTTTTGTACTCACTAATAAACCGTTTAAAATGCATCTGGATTTTGTTATGAATTTATATATAACCATATAACAATTACAGTACGGAAACAGGCCATCTCGGCCCCTCTAGTCCGCACCCATTTAAGTGAAACTCCACTAGTTCCACTTAACTGCTCCCTACCCATAACCCTCCAACTCCCTTACATCCATGTACTCATCCAACCTTCTCTTAAATGACAGAACTACCTCTTCCAGAAGGTCATTCCACTCAGCCATTGCTCTCTGAGTGAAGAAGCATCCTCTTATATTACTCCTAAAGTTTTGCCTCCTAACCCTTAATTTGTGACCCCTCATTCCAATCTCCCCTACCCTCAAGGGGAAGAGCCTATTCGCATCTACTCTATCCCCCTCATAATTTTAAATACCTCTATCAGATCCCCCCCTCAACCTTCTACGCTCCAATGAATAAAGATCCAGTCTATTTATTTGAATGTGTCACAGTAAAGAGCCCATTTAGCCTCCAAGCAGCTTTTCTATGGATAGTAGACCTGTTAGAACATAGTCTCTATCAATAAATTGCTGCATGGACATTGCAGTTTTCAATCTCAACACTAGATGTCGCTGTCATTCTGAACAACTACTAGACCGACCGTTGCAATGTTACTCACTGATGAAAGCATTCACCTCAGTTTAAAAAAAACATTTCCTTCATTTGATTAATCCTGGCGGAACCGCAAAGACCGTAAAATAGTTAGGGAGTGTCGAAAATTTCAAATGCAGTGGAAAAACGAATACTCTTTCCACAAAAGTCGGGGGGGGGGGGGGCGAATTGTGTCGGTTTGATATGCAAGGAATCCGTTAACTTTAATTGCTGATCTACGGATTGACACATTATGTCACAGTCATCAAGGTGGGCACTTGGGCCATGACCTGTGTTCACTGAGAGTTGTGGAGGAATGTTGGAGACGGCCCTGTCCCTTTCTTGATCTTCTCTCCTGTTTGTATTTTGCACCCAGATTTTAATTTGATACTGCATTTTGAATGGGAGTTTGAAAGAGTTTTATTGTTTTCATTTAAATTTAAGAGCAGCAGATACAGAAATGCCCACAGTAATATGTGAGCACATCAATGAACTACTGCAATGTCAGCAGGTAAATTGTTCAGTGGTGTCGTACAGTTATTTTGATAGAAAAATAAATTTTCAACGGCACGGGGTTTTCTGGTCCAAAATCACTGTTTTCCTCGCAGGGTAACTGGTGGAAATTGTTTGGCCCATGACTCCTTGTATTTTTCTGTAAATGGCCCACAACCAAAAAAGGTTTGTCCACACCTGCTGTAGACTGAGGAGTAGACTCTGCCGGCCATTTGGGGAGCGCTAACCAGGCTCTACCGGCCATTTGGGAGCACTAACTGGGCTCTGCCAGCTGATTGAGGCTATCTAGATTCTGTAAATGCGATCTCCACCTTCTGCAGGGACCGCTCCCTCCTGTGACTCCTTTGCACATTCCTCCCTCCCCACCAATCATCACCTTCCCGTGACCACAGGAGTTGCTCAATGTGCGCCCACACCACCTCTCAGGGCCACTGAGAGTCCTTCCAAGTGAAGTAACACTCGCGAATCTGCAGGGCCCATCTACTGTATCCGGTGCTCCCTCTGCTTTGCTGAGCACTTTGGCACGTCCGCCACCATAGCGTGGACCTCCTGATGGCTGTCCATTTCAATTCCCCCTCCCATTCTCTTGCATGGCCCGGCTGAGACCACCCACAAATTGGAGGAACAACACCTCATTTTCATCTGGGCTCCCTCCAAGCAGTTCCCAATAAACACCCCTCCCCTCCCCCCATCTCCTCTCTTTTAGCTCCCCCTCTCTCTCTTCCCTTTTCCCTCTGTCTCCTTTCACGGACCAAATCAATTCTCACCTCTCCTCATCATATCCAATTCCCACCTTTTGTTGGCCTGGACCCCTCCCTAGCCACTCTTCAGTCTTTATTCTGACACCTTCCTGATCTTTGCTTACACCTTGAGGAAGGACTCAGGCCCGACACGTCAGTGATATACCTTTACCTCCTATGGCCGCTGCGAGATCGGCCGAGTCCCTCCAGCTTTTACTGTGTGTTTTCACTAAATTCTGTAGACAGTACTCAGGTGATGCCTCACCAGTGCCTTATAACGTCTCAACCTACAACCTGCCCTTGTATCCTACCCCACTAGAAATGAATGGCAACACTGCATTCGTCTTCATCACCACCGACTCAACCTGGAGGTCAACCTTTAGGGGATTCTGCATGAGGACTCCAAGTCCATTTACACCTCCGAATTTTGAATTTTTTATCCCCTTCTAAATAATAGTCTGCCCGTCTATTTCTTCCACCAAATTGCATAACCATACACTTCCCAACACTATTTAATTTCCCACCTCTTTACCCTTTCCCTCCTCACTACCTGGCCCTCCATCTGTCTTTGTATCATCTGCAAACTTAGCCACAAAGCTACTTAGCCACAAAGTCTTTCCGTAACTATAACTTCCATCAGGCTTCCACCGTGATTATAACCCATCAGTCTCCCCATAACTATAAACCCCCCCCCCCCCCATCAGTTTCCCTCATAACTATAACCCACATCAGTCCCCACCATAACTATAACCTCCATCAGTCCCCCCCCCACCCCCGTAACTATAATCCTGTCTCCAAAGCCAGAATATCCTTTGTCCCACAAGGAGAGCAGAGCTGCATGCAGTACTCCAGGCAGTGGCTCACCAGCACTCCCCCCCCCCCCCCGCAACCGTACAGGTGCAGCAGAATTTCCCCTTTCTTAAATTCAATCCCTCTCCCAACGAAGTGCCATCGTCCCAGTCCGAGAGCATGGAAACTTCCCTTCAGACCAACCTGTCCAAAATGGTTTCAAATACCCACGTTTGAAGCACAGTCTTTTGGGAAATCAAGAACCAGAGGTTTAAGGTGTGGCGGGGGTGGGGGGGGGGAATTTAATAGGAACATGATGTCAATGCACACAGAGGGGCAGTGAGTGTATGGAACGGGCAGCCGGAAAGATAGTGGAGGCAGGATACTACTGCAGCCGTCCAAGAAACGTGACAGATACAAAAGGGCTGAAGGAACTCAGCAGGTTGCACAGCGTCCAGAGGAAGGGCAGGGTAAGAACTTCAGAAATAGGAGCAGGAGGTGGCCATTTTGCCTATCCCTTAATTCCCGACGATATAAAAACCAACCCAGCCTTGTCTTAAATATATTATTGAGGAACTGCCACAGCTTGTGAATTCCACAAGATTCCCCACCCTCTGGAAAAAGTAGTTCCTCCTCATCTCCATCCTAAATCTACTCCCCTGGATCTTGAGGCTCTGTCCCCTCGTTCTGGTCTCCCCCACCAACGGGAACAACTTACCGACCTCTATCTTATCTACACCAATCACAATTTTATATGTTTCTTTAAGATGCCCTCTCATTCTTCCAAATTCCAGCGAGTACAGTCCCAGACGACTCAATCTCTCCTCATAGGCTGACCCCCCACATTCCTGGAATCAATCTGGTGAACCTCCTCTGCGCCGCCTCCAAAGCCAGTCTGTCCTTCCTCAAGTCAGGAGACCGGAACTGCAGGCAGTGTTTTAAGGAAATCAATGTTTCAGTCCTGAAGCCCTTGTCAGGAATCGGTAAAATCTCCACGCCCTTTTCCAATTCAAGTGTCCACCTGGTTTACCCACACACTCCCGACCAAGGCCTCAGGGCTGAAACACTGCCTACTTTTCACTCCCTCAAGACGTAGTGAAACCTGCTGTGTTTCTCCAACACTTTTGTGTACTTAAGTTCTTGCTCTTTTTTAACAGGACAGATGCAGATCAGACGGATTTGGAGGGATGTGGGCCAGATGCAAGTGGGACCAGTGTGGGTGGGACATTTGGACGGATCCATGGATTGGACAGGTTTAGAGGGATGTGGGCAGGTGGGACCAGTGTGGGTGGGACATTTGGACGCATCCATGGATAGGACGGGTTTAGAGTGTGGGCAGGTGGGACCAGAGTGGGTGGGACATTTGGACGCATCCATGGATAGGATGGGTTTAGAGTGTGGGCAGGTGGGACGAGTGTGGGTGGGACATTTGGACGGTTCCACGGATAGGACGGGTTTAGAGGGACATGGGGCCAAATGCAGGCAGGTGAGCCACTTGGGCAGATGAGCAAGTGAGAGTTCGGGAAGGTGGTGACGTAGCACCTGCGAGGGGAGGAGTGGGCTATTTGGATGGATCCATACCTGGGACTGACCACGTCCTGAGGGATGTGAAACCACTCCTGGAGTTTGCTCTCCAGCCCGACGCCCACCTTGACCAGATAAGAGGCGGGGTCAACGGAACACGCCCAGTAGTGCTTGCCCTGAGTCAGAGCCACGTCGCCGATGACCAGGTCGACAGACACGTGGCAGGACGTCAGGACCCGGTCGGCCGCAAAGAGCATGGGCACACCGGCAACGCTGCGGACGGCCCGCTGGTCCTTGCTGACGATGAGGCGGTCCTGGCCAAAGCCCCACTTGTTGTCCAACAGGAAGTGGAGGACTGGAGGGGATGAAATGTGGAGGAGGGTGGTGTGGGGGGGGGTGGTAGATGAGATGAGGCGAGGATGGCGCACGATTTTTTGGGGGAGCGAAGGGAGAGATTAGTCATCAGGGATGGGGGTAGATGCAAGATGAAAATGGAATTGAAAATGCAGATGCAGACGGGCAGGGAGGGAGAGAGATATGGAGAGAAAGAGAGGAGAACAAGAAAAAAGAGAGAGACAGAAAGAGAGAGAAAGAAAAAAGGCATCAGAGAACTGGTTGGCAGACAAAAAGGTTTAGGGGGTGGGGGAGCATTCTACTATACCATGGACATGTGATGGGGAATGGGGGAGTCAGGTTTACTTGGGAGTGTTGTGTGGGACAATGCTGTGTCTGACCACGGGAGTGTGTGATGGGACAGTGCGGAGGGAGCTTCACTCTGTGTCTGACCCCAGGAGTGTGTGATGGGACAGTGTGGAGCGAGCTTCACTCTGTCCTTAATTCTTGGAGTGTGTGATGGGACAGTGCGGAGGGAGCTTCACTCTGTGTCTGACCCTCGGGAGTGTGTGGTGGGACAGTGCGGAGGGAGATTCACTCTGTCCTTGATCCCTGGAGTGTGTGATGGGACAGTGCGGAGGGAGCTTCACTCTGTGTCTGACCCTCGGGAGTGTGTGGTGGGACAATGCGGAGGGAGCTTCACTCTGTCCTTGATCCCTGGAGTGTGTGATGGGACAGTGCGGAGGGAGCTTCACTCTGTGTTTGACCCTGGGAGTGTGTGATGGGACAATGCGGAGGGAGCTTCACCGTGTGTCTGACCCCGGGAGTTTGTGGTGGGATGGTGCGCAGGGAGCTTCACTCTGTTTCTGACCACGGGAATGTGTGATGGGACAGTGTGGAGGGCTCTGAGTCTGACCCTGGGAGCGTATAAGGTCAGGAGTCATGGCTGGGTTCAGGGTAGAGGTAAGGTTAACAGCAGAGCTCAGTGGTCACTGCAGTGGGTCCTGCCTCACCTGGTGCGGGCGGGCTACGCAAGTAGATCTCCTCGCTGTACTCCCCGTGGCCGGCCTTGTTGAAGCCACGCACACGCAGGGCATAGACACGGTCAGTATCGAGCTGCCCGACCGCCGTGCCAGTACCCGGTACCTCGCAGATTCGCTGCCAGCGACCCCGGGGCCCCTTGGTGCTGGGCTCGGCCTGCCGGTACTCCACATCATAGTGCCAGGCGGGGGATGAGTTGGCAGGCAGGCGCCAACACAGGTAGATCTGGTCGTAGGCGTAGGTCCGCTGCGTGTCGATCACTGGCGCCTCTGGGGCTGTGGTGGGGGCAGGGTGGGGTGTGGTGAGGACGACAAGGGGAGTCACCAAGGGGAACAGGGCCCAGCAGCCCACCTTCCACCTTGCCAAGGGTACCCAGCCCTCCCACCCTGCCAGATCTCACCCACACACTCACCCCAGCCCCCCACCCTCACACATCCCCTCCTCCCAAATCCCCCACACTCACACCCTCCCTCACACCCCCTCCTTCCAGATCCCACCCCCTCAGCACCACTTCATCCACAGCAACTCACCCACACCCCCTACCAGCTCATCCAAACACCCTACCACCTCATCTGCGCACGCACACGCACACACACACACACACACACACACACACACACACACACAAACTCCCCTTCGCACAGTGGGATGGACAGCAATTGATGGACACCCCCAGTCCCCCCCCGATGCCACATTGCAGGGAACTGGCCCTCCATGAATTTGAGCCAACCCATATATACCTACCAAAAAAAATTCTAAATCCTCCCGACCTTGTAACCCTCTATTTTCTGTTCATCCACATGCCTAAAAGTCTCTTCAATACCCCCATTGTTTCAGCTTCCACTGCTACACCTGGCAATGCAGGCAAACCTGGCAATGCAGGCAATGCAACTCTCTGTGTTTTAAAAAATGACCACCCTAAACTTCCCTCCCTTCATTTTGTACAGACGTCCTCTGGTGTTTGCTACTCCTGCCCTGGGAAGAAGGTGCTGACTGTCCGCCTTGTCTAAGCCTCTCAGAATCTTGCATCGTCACCTCTCCGTTCCAGATGTTTTACATATTGAACTGAACCCCAGGATCTGCAGACCTTTTTAAAACTCAATCTTGAATGTCCTTCGAATTACTGAGATTTTCTCTGCGGGACCACTTTGGGTTCAGTCTGGCTTCCCTCGTCCCTCTCCTACATCACAGCCACAACTCCACTCCACACCTGGGGAGGTCTGCTGAATCTCAAAGTGGATATGATCTTAAACAACTGAGAACAGGAGTTCATGTGGCAGTGACACTGTTCTGAACTGAGCTATATATGGAAAGATCTTCAGAACACGAGGTGCACATGCTCTCAAGACCCGTCACGCGGAAACAGATGTAAAGCGCACGAGGACAAGGGCTCCACACCTGCATTCAAATACTTGCTGAAGGGTTGGGGGAAACTTCTAACCCTCTACCACAGGTTAGCTCCAGATCCGTGTCCCAGAAATGTGTGATGATACGGTGCGCAGGGAACTTCATTCTGTGTCTGACCCCGGGAGTGTGTGATGGAACGGTGCGGAGGGAGCTTCACTCTGTGTCTGATCCCAGGAATGTGTGATGGGATGGTGCAGAGGGAGCTTCACTCTGCGTCTGACCCCGGGAGTGTGTGATGGGATGGTGTGGAAGGATTTCCCTTCACCTACACCCTGGGACAGTGCAGTGAAAGCTACAGGTAACCTATTTGACCCGAGACCCTCTGTGGTCTCCCAACTGTGGCTGTGTGACCTCTTGCAACCTCAGCAGAGAGTAGACATGGTACCTCAATTCAACGCCCCCAGTCGGTGTGGTGGTCCCTTGGGTCCCTCACTGGATCACAGCACCACCGTCACACTCTTGAGTACGTGAGCTCGGAGTCAGTCACAGTAGCTGAACTTCATCTGGAACCCCCAAATTGGTAGCGCCTCCTCCTGAGGACATTTAACCAGCACACCACTACAGCACAGAAACAGGCCATTTGGCTCAACTAGTCTGTGCCGGACTATTATTCTGCCTCGTCCCACTGACCTGCCCCAGTCCATAGCCTTCCATACATCTACCATCCATGTACCTGTCCAAATTATTCTTAAATATTACAAAATTAGCCCACGATCATCACTTCAACTACTCCCACGCCCCCGCCACTCTCTGTGTGAAGAAGTTACCCCAAACCTTTTCCCTTTTCACCCTTAACCCATGTCCTCTGGTTCTTCTCTCACCCAACTTCAGCCCAAACAGTGTGCTTGCATTTACTCTGTCAATCCCCCTCATAATTTTAAATAACTCTATCAAATCTCCCCTCATTCTTCCACACTCCAGGGAATAAAGTCCGTGTAACTCAGTTCCTCAAGTTCATGGAACATCCTAGTAAATCTCTGCACTCTTCCAATCTGATTGATATCTTTCCTGTAGTCTAGTGACCAAAAATGCTCCAAATGTGACTTCACCACTGACTTGTACAACTTCACCATAACTTCCCTACTCTTGTGCTCAGTATAAACGTAGACATTCAGGCCCTTCTGGCCCACGAGCCTGTGCCGCCCAAATACGTCAATTGAGCCAAGACTCCAGTACATCTTAAAGGGTGGGAGGAAACCCACGCAGATACGGGGAGAGGAGACAAGCTCCTTCCAGGCAGCACCCGATTCAAACGCAGGTCACCAGCGCTGGAACAGTGTGGCACTAACCATATGGACTATTTTGACAACAAGTTCGGAAACCAGAGGAACTTGGGAGTCCTCGTGGTCGCGTTGGAGAGAGTGCAGAGGAGATTCACCAGGATTGAAAGGCTTTAGTTTTAGGGAGAATTTGGATAACTGGTTTTGTTTTCCCTGGGGGTGGGGTATCAAAAGACAAAAAGGTTTAGAAGAAAAATATATTTGAAAGGGGGTCTAAGGGGGTTTTTAAAAAAAAAAATCTTCGATCATTTACAAGACATACAGCATGGTAACAGGCTATTTCGGTCCAGGAGCCTTTCTGCCCAATTAAACTACACCCCCAGTACATTTCAAACTGTGGAAGGAAACCAGAGCCCCTGGGGAAGACCCAGACAGACATGGGGAGAACCTACAAACTCCTAATAGACAGCACGGGATTCGAACTGGGATCTCTGTAACAGCATTGTTAATCCCTACTGCCACCCTGTGATTTACGGAGGCCATCATGCCAAAAGCTCTCTCTACGATCTATCTGTGCTGCCACTTTCAAGGAATTAGGTGACTTCCACCTTCTGTGCCCCACCCCTTCCCATCACGGGTTTGGGGGGGGGGTTGGGGAGTAGTTTGGGAAGGGTGGCTGAGTGGGCTGGGACATGGGGAAGATCTGGGGTGGGGAGGGGGGGAGTTCGTGAGGGACGGCTGGGTGGGTTGGGGCACAGGGAAGATCTGGGAGCAAGGGCTGTGGGGCGAGGGGGAAAGTCCGGTAGGGTGGCTGGGTGGGCTTTCACACTGACCTGTGGCAAACTGGAGGTCACGGAGGATCTTCATCTCCCTGCTCACGTCCAGCTGGAAGGAGGCGAAGGAAGGTTCTGCAGTCGGGACAAAACTCTGCAGCGACTCTGTGGCCTTGGCGATTCTGAAAAAGAACAAGAGCCCATCCGGATGCCAGTTCCCAGCCACTTGCTCTCTCCTCCACCCATCCCTGACTAGAGGGGGGAGCGGGGTAGGTGTGGGGATTGAACTGGATCAGTGAGGCAGCACCTCTGCCCGCTACTCCACCAACCCACACAGGACATTGTCCCATCCATGCCCCTCCCAGGGGTCTTGGTCTCCCGGTAACACTTGGTCCACTCCTAACCACCCCCTCCCAGAGCAAGGCAAGAGATGCAGGCACGGCCCAGATGCATCCAATTGAAGGATAAAAGGGTGAAGGGGTTACCTGATGTGCAGCTGCCTGGCAGCTTGGATGAAGCAGGCATGGTCAGTCTCCTTCAGTACCTCCTGCACGTAGCCCACCAGTCCGGAATGTTCCAGCATGCTCTGGTGCTCAGAGATCTGCGACGTCAACCGCCCCAGGCGTTCCTGCTTGCACTCATCGATGGCCTGGACTAGGGAGCTCTGCCTCTCCTCCAGCGCAGAGCACAGCTCCCTGATGGAGTCTGCCACTTCCTCGCGGGCTTGTGAGCTGTTTGCCTGCGGCGGGTTGACAAAGTACAAATGTCAGACCGGCCTTCCCCTCTCCCTCCCTCCCTCACCTGTCCATTCCCCAATGCCTCTCTCCCCACCCACCGCGATCCTTTCTCCCCCCCCCCACATTCCCAAGGCCTCCATCCCGTGGGAACCCCAAAAGTAGAACTGTCAGTCTGAAGAATAGATCATCGACATGCTATGGAATTTAATGTGAACAATCAAAAGTTGAAGTATATCATGTGTATCACATTTTAAAATCATCAATACCATTTATTGACCCAAAAATCGCTTGTATTTATATGACCCATGTAAAAAGTCGATCTCCTATTTTTGGCCTCAAGGCTTATCTCACCCACCCTTCCAAGCTCCCGAAACCCCGACTGCAGATCCTCATTCCGGCCACTCACCCATCTAAACTCCCAATGTCCTGGCCGTGGACTTACCGCCCCAGTCCTGGCCACGTGAGCTCCCGTCCCCTCGAACAATGCAGGTGATCACCACGGTCAGAAGTAATGACCCGTGTAAAAGTCGACCAAATTTGACCCGAAAAACTGATCCAAAAAACTTAACAATTGCACAAGTACATACGGTAACCTTGAACACTGACCTACCAATCGCCCCCTCGGGTATCTTCTCCTGTGACCATCGGGAGTGCTCCACTTGCTCCCATACCTCCTCCCTCACCGCCAAAACGGACCATCCAAGTGAAGCAACACTTGTGAATCTGGAGGGGGGGGGGGTTCCGTTTAGTGCATCTGGTCTCCTCTACATTGCAGAGACTGGACGCAGGGTGTTGAAGCCCTCGGCTCTGTCCACTGCAATAACAGGAGCCTCCCAGTGGTCAACCATTTCAATTCCACACCCTATTCCTCCCAAACCAACATGTCTGTCCGTGGCCTCGTGCACAGCCAAATCAAGGCCACCTGCAAATCAGAAGAACCACACCTAATATTCCGTCTTGACAGTCTCCAACCCATTGGTATTAACATTGACCTCCAGTTTTTGTTAACCCCCTCCCCCCATCTCTCTCTCTCCCCACCCCTCTCTCTCCCTTCCCTCAAGCTCCTCACCCCGTTCCCTCTCCATTCAGAGAGCTACCCCCCATCCCCATCACTTCTCAGCTTCTTTCTTTTCTACCCTCTCACCTGTGACCTCTTACCTGTGCTCCCCTCCCTGCCCCTTCCTCCCTCCTCCCCTCCCCCCATTCCTCCCTCCTCTCCAGGCCCAAAATGTTGGGACCCCCTTTACTTCCTGTAACTGTTTTGTGACCTGCTGAGTTTTTCCAGCACGTTATTGTTTTGCGATCGATCTCAACATCTATAGGCTTTCCTGTTTAACTATCGAGAGCAGGGGTTGGGACATTATGGAATAGTGGTGTAAGATATTGGTGGGACCAAATCTGGAGTATTGTGTGCAGTTTTGGTCACTGGAAGGATATCAATAAGATTGAAAGAGTGCAGAGAAGATTTACTAGATTTCAGGAACTGGGACAGCACGGTTAGTGTAACTCTGTTACAGCGCCAACGATTGGGACTGGCTTTCAAATCTTCTGCTATCTCTAAGGATATGGGGCCAAATGCAGGCAGGTTGGACATTTGGACGGGCATGAGCAAGTTGGGCCTAAGGGGCCTGTTTCCACACTGTGTGACTCTAATTGACCATTTGGCCAGCAATACTGCTCCGCCATTCAAATAGTGGCTGATGTATTTCTCATCTCAACTGTGTTCTCCCTGGAACATAGAACATTACACACAGTGCAGGCCCTTAGGCCTATAATGTTGCGCTGACCAAGGTAAACCTAGTCCACAACAATCTAATCCTTCCCTCTCTCACACCCATAACCCTCTTATTCTGAGAGTCTTTTAAATGCCCCTGAGTTCCAGCCTCCACCACCACACAAGGCAACACATTCCAGGCCCCCACTCACTGGGTAAAAAAAAGTGAGCAAAAGGCCCTTTGGCCTACCTGTGCAAGCTCCTTTTTTTGCCTGCGTTTAGATCTTATCGCTCAAGGTCACAGATCGGGAGGTGGGGGAAGAGGGAGGGAAGGAGGGGTGGGAGGACAAGTGATCTTAGTGATTTACCTCTGTCTGTTGAACGAGTTCGTCCAATGCCTGAATCTGCATCTGCACCAGGTTCTGGTTGGATAGGATGAAAACGATGGCCTTGGTGAGTTTGTCCTAAAGAGAGGAGTTGGTGGGGAGGGATTGGGGAAGGAGGAGAACAAGGGCAAGAAAGGGCAAAGATTGTTACCATCATTTCAGGTAGATTACACCACCATCCCCTCACATTGCCCTCCCCCTCCCAACACTGTCAGCAGGGCGTTAAGTACTGGGGCTAAATCACCAGGTCAAAGACCTCTGTGTCTCTCACAGAGTGGCGCGGGGGTGTTGGGGAGGAGAGGAAGGAAAAGGTAATGTTGAACTTGAATCATTTATTGCCACTTGCATGAAGATAGAGCAAGAAGATTTATTCTGCGTTGTATCTAGGCAAGTCATCTCATAGATAAGGTGTAATCTTGTACCAACAGTCAGGGGTGTAGCGTTACAGCGAGTCACAGAGTGCAGGCCGCTGCAATGCTGGTCAGAGTTCGGGGCGCCGTGTTATGGTCAGAGCACGGGATGCCAAGTTGTCGGTCAGAGTGCGGGGTGCGGTGTTGTCGGTCAGAGTGCGGGGTGCGGTGTTGTCGGTCAGAGCGCGGGGTGCGGTGTTGTCGGTCAGAGCGCGGGGGGCCCAGTCTATCTCCGTTCCCCATGACAACCAATGATGCTGGCTCCCGGAAGACCCACCTTGAGCCCCTGGTAGGCGCTGGCCACGGGGGTGACTTTGTGGGCCGTGTGAACCCTCCTCAACTTGCAGAGCTGGCAGATGAGGCGCTGGCATGTCTTGCAGTACAGGTTCACCCTCTCCATCTCATGCTCGGGACACATCAGAACCTGAGGCAGAGAACAATCTACACCCCGTCACTACGAAGCATTAAGGGCAAATGGGTGCAGGAGTCGGCACCTGGTCCGTCTACCAGCCTACCCCATCCACTCCTCAGAATCCTTAATCCTCCCTCTCTCTTTGCTTTGAATACACAGTGCTTGTTGGGTAGAGAATCCTCAAATTCACTCCCTTCTAGGAGAAGCAGTTTAGACATGCAGACAGCACAGTAACAGGCCCTTCTGGCCCATGAGCCCATGCCCCTCAATTAATCTACAACTCACCTACGACTGTGTGGCTTGATACCGTGGTAGTGGATTGTATAAAAAGGGGCGGTGAGTCAGCAAACAGGAAGGAGATTGAAAACTTGGCTGAACGGTGCCCCAACAACAACAACAAATGCTGGAGAAACTCAGCAGGTCAAATAGTGCCTTTATGTAGCAAAGGTGAAGATACGTCACTAACGTTTCATGCTGAAGCCCTTCATCAAGGTGTGGGGGAACATGAGAGATGTCCGAACACCTCCCTGTAGCCAACCGTTTCAATTCTGAGTCGGACTTTTCCAGACTGGGCAGGCAGCCAAGGTGAGGATCCGTGGTCGGGGCGTCGGGAGCTGGGATGGGTGGGGCGTCGGGAGCTGGGATGGGTGGGGCGTCGGGAGCTGGGATGGGTGGGGCGTCGGGAGCTGGGATGGGTGGGGCGTCGGGAGCTGGGATGGGTGGGGCGTCGGGAGCTGGGATGGGTGGGGCGTCGGGAGCTGGGATGGGTGGGGCGTCGGGAGCTGGGATGGGTGGGGCGTCGGGAGCTGGGATGGGTGGGGCGTCGGGAGCTGGGTTGGGTGGGGCGTCGGGAGCTGGGATGGGTGGGGCGTCGGGAGCTGGGATGGGTGGGGCGTCGGGAGCTGGGATGGGTGGGGCGTCGGGAGCTGGGATGGGTGGGGCGTCGGGAGCTGGGATGGGTGGGGCGTCGGGAGCTGGGATGGGTGGGGCGTCGGGAGCTGGGATGGGTGGGGCGTCGGGAGCTGGGATGGGTGGGGCGTCGGGAGCTGGGATGGGTGGGGCGTCGGGAGCTGGGATGGGTGGGGCGTCGGGAGCTGGGATGGGTGGGGCGTCGGGAGCTGGGATGGGTGGGGCGTCGGGAGCTGGGATGGGTGGGGCGTCAGGAGCTGGGATGGGTGGGGCGTCGGGAGCTGGGATGGGTGGGGCGTCGGGAGCTGGGATGGGTGGGGCGTCGGGAGCTGGGATGGGTGGGGCGTCGGGAGCTGGGATGGGTGGGGCGTCGGGAGCTGGGATGGGTGGGGCGTCGGGAGCTGGGATGGGTGGGGCGTCGGGAGCTGGGATGGGTGGGGCGTCGGGAGCTGGGATGGGTGGGGCGTCGGGAGCTGGGATGGGTGGGGCGTCGGGAGCTGGGATGGGTGGGGCGTCGGGAGCTGGGATGGGTGGGGCGTCGGGAGCTGGGATGGGTGGGGCGTCGGGAGCTGGGATGGGTGGGGCGTCGGGAGCTGGGATGGGCGGGGCGTCGGGAGCTGGGATGGGCGGGGCGTCGGGAGCTGGGATGGGCGTGCGGGCGGGGCCAAAAATAGGAGGGTCAACTTTGACATGGTGTCAACTATTACTCCACGTGTGTATGTTAGATTCTATTTTTCATGCATTAGTTCGTGACAGTAAAAGGAACCTTTGACCAAGACTCACCTTGGGCCTGAAGCTGAGGGTGGGTGCGATGGCCTCGTGCTGAGCCTTGGGGGTTCCCCAGGGGTGACACAGCTTGAAGCACTCCTTGCAGTAGTTGATGCGGCAGTCCGTGCAGCCCTTGGTTGCGTCCTGGGCAGGGGGCTTGCAGACCTGGCAGGGCACCGAAGCACCCCCCAGCTCCGCCGCGTGCCTGTAGCGCTCTGCGATCCGCTCCAGCGTCAGGTTGCGGAACAGGTCGGAGAGACCTCTGTCGCCCAGGTCCACGTCCCGGCGGCAGCTCGGGCAGGGCAGGCTGACCTGGGGGTGGGCCGCGCCGCGCCGGCGGCCGGGGTAGGTGCCGTACCCTGCAGGGGGTGGGGGACAAACGTGGGGAGTGGGGGAGAACACGAGGTGGATGGAGTGGGAGAAACATGGGGGGGGGGATGTGTGGGGGAGAAACACCGGTGGGGAGGGAGGAAGAGGGAGAAACAAGGGGGGATGGGGGAAGAGGGGAAAACAGAATGAGGGGGGAGGGAGAGAAGAGTGAAAGGGCTCACCCACTTTCTCACACTCGCACCAGACACAACTCCTCAATAACCCAGCGGGAGTGGGGAGAGGTAGACCCCCCCCTTCGATAACCCAATGGGAGGGGGGAGAGGGAGACCCCCCCCCCCTCAATAACCCTGCAGAATGTTGGAGGGGGGGATGGGAGAAGACAGGGGATGGCCTCACCTGCCCGGACGAGTCGATCCAATCTGTCAGCCTTGGGACCGGCCCGCCGCCCGAGGCGGGGACTGCGGACAATCGGGGTGGAGGCAGGCGAGGAGGGCTCAGAACAGGGTTCGGTGAACATGACGCCTTGCTGCACCAGCAGCTCGGTGGCACACATCAGGCAGACACTGTGGGCACAGGGCAGGAGGATCGGCTGCTTGTACATCTCCTTGCACAGAGGGCAGATCAGCTCCCGCTCGATGTTCTTCACCGTGGCCTGAGGGGACACAATATTGAAAGGTTTACCGCATTCAGTTCTCATTTAACGGGCCCGTGCCACCCAATTAACCAACAATCAACAGTGCATTTTGAATGGTAGGAGGAAACCAGAGCCTCCGGAGGAAACACACGCAGACACGAGGAGAACGTACAAACTCCCTACAACCAGTGCCGGATTCGAATCCTGGTCCCGATCACTGGCCCCGTAACAGCGTTGTGCTAACCATGCCACCCAAAATTTCTTGTCATCCAAATGCACAAGTACAATCCGACGAAACAGCTGGACCTCGGTGCAAAACACGCAGACACACAACCAGACATAACAACATGGTTGAAATATAAACACAACGCTGGAGAAACTCAGCAGGTCAAACAGCGGACTTTATATAGCAAAGATAAAGATACATAATTCACATTTTGGGCTTGAGCCCTTCATCAAGGTAACACACATACAAATAATACATATACAAAACAAGTATTTCATCGATACGAATAAATAAATGAATATTGTTTTGTACATATGAGAATCTCAGAGGGTCAGTGTGAGCAGGTCCTTTGGTCGTTCAGCGTTCTCGCTGCCTGTGGGAAGAAGCTGTCCCTCAGCCTGGTGATGCTGGCTCTGATCCTCCTGGATCTCTTCCCTGATGGGAGCAGCTGGAAAATGCTGTGTGCGGGGTGGAAGAGGTCCTCAATGCACCCTCTTCCTACAACGATCCCAGGTAGATCACATCGCTGGAGGTGGGGGGGTACAGGGAAGGAGGGAGACTCCTGTGATCCTCTCTGTCACTCTAAAAGTCCAGTGAATTGATCTCCGATCCATTTCTCTGCAGCAACTGTACCCACAGTGTGATGCAGCCAGCCAGGACGCTCTCGATGGAGCTCCTGTAGAAGACTGACATAATGGCAGCCGGTCACCTTGCCCGGTTCAGTCTTCTCAGGAAGTGCAGTCACTGTTATGGCTTCCTGACAAGTGAGGAGTTGTTGAGAGTCCACAAAGGGTCACTAGTTAAGTGAACCTCAAGGAACTTGGTTCTCTCCACTTCAGAGTTGTTGATGTGTAGTGGAAGGTGGTTGTTCCTGGTTCTCCTGAAGTCCACGATCATCTCCTTCATCTTGTCCATGTAGGTTGTTCCTCTCACACCATACCATGAGATTGGTCACCTCTTCTCTGCGGAGTGACTCATCATTGCTGCCGACGAGGCCGACGACTGTCGTGTCATCCGCAAACTTTATGACAATGTTGGAGCTGGATCTGGTGATGCAGCCAGAGGTCAGTGGATGTGGCAGGAGGAGGGCCGAGCAGGCAGCCCCAAGCTGTGGACAGTGCTCAACATTCCACTACCGACCTGAACACACTGCGGTCTTTCCGTTAGGTTCTGGTCACCCCACTACGGGAAGAACGGAGATGCTTCGGAGAGGATACAGGGAAGATTTAATAGGACGGTGGAGAACATCCGAAGGCTGACAGAGGACCAACACTCAGTGGCAGCAGTTTCAGATTTCAGATTTATTGTCAGAGCACATGCATGACAAAACCCTGAGATTCCTTTTTCCTGCGAGCGTGGCAGAATTACCACTAATTGGTAGTGCAAAAAATAAACTGGACTCAACGTACACATGTAAGAACTGTAAACAGATAATTAATGTAGACAAAACTGGCCATGCAATACAACTTTTTTTTTTAGATAGACTGCGTGATTTTTTACCAGTCTGATGAATGTCCGACATCTCTGCATTGATCGTTCACATGCGAACGGCCAAATCTCCGTTTCTTTGCGCGAGTTCAGCCAGCATACCGGCAGTGCGGTAAGTAAAGAGGCGGGTTGGCCACACCCTATTCATTAGCCCATTGGCCACGGGATACCCGCAATCCACTTTAGACTGCAGGCATTCCGGGAAATCAACAAGGGGTCTTGGAGGTACATGTGTCGGAACCGGGAATGGTACCCTCATTCCGGTTCCAAGCTTTTTACCCAGCAAGCGTTCCGGGAAAATGGGAATCATTTCTCAGAACACAGCGGCTGTGTGAAAGCATGAGAGAAAATAAAAATCAATAAAGTGCACAAGTCGGAGTCCTTAAGCAAGTCCCTGATTGAGTTTGCCGTTGACGAGTCTGATGGTGATGGGGGAGTGAAGTGCCAGTTAATGAAGAAGACGAAGGCTGTGTAGTTAACCAGGAATCATGGCTTTTATTAGCAGAAACTAGTGGTACAATAATGAATGATAATAGGCACACACTCTAAGGGGAGTGTCTTTAGTGGTAGAGATAATACACGTCCAATGTCAGTAAAGCAAGGCTAAGCACAGCGAGAGACTGACAGCTCAACATAGATTCACCACAGGTAGCAGGTATAGCACCTATACCTCATTCCTGAAGCTTCATCCTTGAAGCTTTCTGAATGGACAACAACCCATAGACATGACCTCACTTTTTCCTCCCTTTGCACCATTTCCCCCCCCCCCCCCATGTAATTTATAGCAATTTTGCACCGATGCCACAAGACAACGGGCTTCGTGACACGTTCGTTGACAATAAATTTTGACTCTGAGGGCTTTTCTCTTTGGAGCAGTGAAAGAGTGATTCCTAACAGTGTGAAGGTACAGAAACACCTGGGGGGATGGGGGGTGGAGTGAAAGATGAAAGTTCGGCAAACGCTGTGATTGTAGTTAAATGCTGGAGGATCTCAGCAGGGTCCATCAACCGCTGGGTTCCTCACCGTTCCATGTTTTATTAGAAACAGTGCAGAGTCCAGGTCCACAATCACATATGAAACAGGAGCAGGAGTTGGCCATTCGGCCTATCGGGCCTGCTCCACCATTCAATGAGATCACGGCTGATCTAAGAATCAGCTCATCCCCCACCACCTGCCTTTTCCCCGTATTGCTTAATTCCCTTGTGTAGAAATCTACCCAACCTTGTCTTAAATGTATTTACTGAGGTCAATAGGCAGCGAATTCCACAGGTTCCCCACTCTCTGGAAAAAGCAGCCCCTCCTCACCTCCATCCTAAATCTACTATCCTGAATCTTGAGGCTATGTCCCCTCGTTCTGGTCTCCCCCACCCATGGAAACAACTTCCCTACCTCTATCTTATCCGTGCCTTTCATAATTTTACACGTTTCTACGAGATCCCCTTTCATTCTTCTAAATTCCAGCAAGTCCAGTCCCAGGCAACTCAATATCTCCTCATGGGCCAACTCCTTCATCCCTGGAATCAACCGGGTGAACCTCCTCAAAGCCGATCCATCCTTCCTCGCACAAAGGGGACCAGAACTGCACGCAGTGCTTCAGATACAGCCTCATCAGGACCTTGTACAGTTGCAGCGTAACCCCCCGCCATGCTCCTAAAATTCCAATCCCTCTAGCAATGAAGGCCAACATTCCATTTACGTACCTTCTTGGTACCTGCGAATCAACCTTTTGCAATTCACGTCCAGAGATCCCTCAAGGATCAAGGTTGATAGGGTGGTCAAGGCCTGAGGTGTGCTGGCCTTCCTTAGAGTGGACCGAGTTCTAGAGCCATGGGGCAAAGTTGCTGCTCTATAAAACTGGTTCCACTACACTTGAGAGGATGGTGTTCAGCTCTGGTCATCTCACTACAGGAAGGATGTGGAAGCTGTGAAGAGGGTGCAGAGGAGATTCACCAAGATGTGGCCTGGATTGGAGAGCGTGTCTCAGAAAGCAAGGTTAACAGAGTTGGGGCTTTTCAAAGAATGAGAGGTGACTTAATAGAGGTTATGAGTGGCTTAGATCGGGTGGACAGGCTTTTCCTGGGGTGACTAGCAAATGCCAAAGGAAATCTGATTAAGCAATTGTACTCTTCTCATCATCTTGATGTTGCTGTTGTTGACGTCTCCTCTCTCTGTGTTAGTGCCAGAGATTCACTGGTTCCATGAGGATCAAAGCTTCCACCAAGGCTTCAACGTTTCCTTTTATTATCACGTATCAAAATGTAATGTAGATGATAGGCTAACATTAGTCTGTTGGTTTGCGGAGGAGCTAGTGCAGTTGTTCAAGTGAGCCGGTACAGACTTGAAGGGCCAACATGGCCTGTTTCCGTGCTGTAAACGGTTATATGGTTATAAGATGAAAGTTTTCACAGAGAGTGGTGAGTGTCCAAAATGCAGGGTCAGGGTGGAGGTGGAGCTGGTACAATGATGTTCGGGTTCGTGTGAATCCACAGGTTAAGAACCAGACTGAAGTGCAGGTACAAAGTACACATTTATTTCATGGATGGAATGGGACCACAGAAGCAACTTCTACACATACAAATACACAGAGGGTAAATATACACTTTCGGATGACAAGGGGGAAACCGACAGAAACTGGGAAGTTACAAGAGCGTCCACATTCAACAATCAGATCAAGGTGATAATATGTGCCCCCACCCCTTGACCGGTATGGACACGGCTCTAGCTGCCTAGCCTCGAGACTCAACCCAACCCAGTGTGGAAGGTGATACTTACATGCCACGAGGAGTCCAAAGAGGCAGAACAAAGGGGCGCACAGGTCCTTTATAGTTCTGGGGGCAAAGCTGGGGGGGCCAATCATAAGGGTCAGTGTGGCCCCATTGGTTGTTGTGGCCAATGGCTCGAAGCCAAGTGCAGGGGCTCAGCAGGGGTGAACTGAGGTGATTCACCTAGGCCAATTGGGTGAAGGTCAGGGCTGAGTCTGGGCAGGCTGCCTGGACTGCAGCACCTGGTGATTTAGGTGGGCCTATTGTAAGAGTCACCTTGATGGTTTGGGGTGAGTCCTTGACCTTGACTGGCAGGTAGCGTGTCCTCCAAACAGGAGCGCAAGCAGCACCACTCGGTGGTGGACGCTGCCTCTCCATTACATACATTAGGGGACTGTTATGAGCCCAGAGACCCCAAGCCCAGCAGTAATAGAAATTTACCAAGACAAATGGTTACTTAAACAAAAGTTACTTTTAATTTTCTTTAAACATAAAAACAGGACCAAACTTAACCCCCTTCTAATTCTAGAGCGCATGTGTATCTAATGTGTGTATAAGGTTCAGAAAAGTTCACAGTCCAATCTCACTTCTCACTCCTCCAAGTCACCGGAATCAGGCTCTGGTGCTTAAATTAAATGGTTACCGCCCAGGAAAGTTCTTCTTGGTTTCAGAGATAGATTTGTTGCCTCGTTGGACGCACACAAACTGATTTCCTCTGATCAGCCACTTCAGTGTTTGCCAAAGAAACTTGCCCCATTGAGTTTTCCAAATGATAACGTCTTCTTCCAGGTCACCACAGAGTTTCTCTTGTTTCCCTTATTTCAGGATGAACTCTCTAGCCAGCCATTCCTCTTGTAAGGACCACAAGGGTTTTCAACAGGCTGAACTCAGAACTCACAACCCATCTTCAAAATGCAGCTTGCCATGTTGCAGCCTCAAAAGCCACTGTAGAACCCACTTTTCTCTCTCTCTCTGCTTGTAAAAACCATCTTCTCCCAAGGCTCCAAACCCAATCCTTGAAAGGTCATTAAAAGCCCGGACTTCCCCATTTGCACCTGCTTTTTGAAATTCCTTCCAAAGCAGTTCCATTGCTTTTTGCAAAGCCACCGGTGCCTGACTGTCTGGCTTCAGCAAAGCTCTGCCTTTCAAATGAGATGTAAGTATCTGTTTGTGAATTGACCTACACTAAACCCCCCACAATCTATCTCTTTTAAAAACATATTTAATATATTATAACCCGTAACAGGAGATTTTTAAAGACTTTGAGCCAGGCACATGGATGTAAGAAAAATAGAGGGTTATAGGTGTGAGCTGGCCAGCTGAGGAAGGGTTAAATTGTTTGGGAGTGGTTTCCATAGGTCAGCACAGCATCGTGGGCCTCAGGATCTGTATTATGATGTAATGGTCAATGATCTAACCACAGCAGAATGGCAGTGGAAATTCATTGTCATCTGATTGCACTAGTATAACCTGATGAAACAGCATTCTCTGGTCCTCGGTGCAATACACGCAGACACACAACCAGACATAACACACATACAAACAATACATATATCAAGTCAAGTATTCATGTACAGTGTATACAAATAAATATTGTTTCATGAATATGGGAGTCTCAAGTGGTCAGTGTGAGCAGTTCCTTTGGTCATTCCAGCCCGTGGGAAGAAGCTGTTCTCAGCCTGGTGGTGCTGGCTTGGATCTCTTCTGACAGGAGCAGATGAAAGATGCTGTGTGAGGGGTGGAAGGGGACTTCAAACGATTTTGCACACCCTCTCAAACACGGTCCCAGTAGATCATGTCAATGGGGGGGGTGGGGGGGGAGGGAGACTCCAGTGATCCTCTCTGCCACTCTTACGGTCCTGTGGATTGCCCTCCGATCTATTTCTCTGCAGCAACCGTATCTGCATTGTGATGCATCCAGACAGGATGCTCTCAATAGAGCTCCTGCAGAAGGTTGACATGATGGTGGCCAGTAGACTTGCCCTCTTCAGTCTCTCAGGAAGTGCAGTTGCTGTTGCCCCTTCCGGGGAAGTGAGATGTCAAGTGTCCAGGGTAGGTCACCAGAAAGGAGGCAGAGGGATCCATTTCTCAGTGCCGGGACACATGGCGCTCCCATGCCATCAATGAGGCCGAGGAGCTGGTTGGAGACTTCTGTTGGACATCTTCTTTGATGTCCGTAGGGGTTGAATATTCCCTGATCCCACCCATGTTGATGTCACCTCCAACACCAACCCCACACCTACTGCTTCCACTACCTCATGGGTCCCACGTTCCCTGACTTCCACAGGACCCCTGAGAGAGAGTGTCGGTCACTGTGTGAGACAGGAACTGCCCCGTCCCAGACAACAAGGATCCACAGACGTTGGATACATGGCTCAAATCATCACCCAACTCCTCTCCATCGACCCAGTCTACACCTCATCACACCCCCTCCCCACCATTGAACCCGTCTACACCTCATCACACCCCTCCTCCCACCATCGAACCCATCTACACCTCATCACACCCCCTCCCCCACCATCGAACCAGACTACACCTCATCACACCCCCTCCCCACCATCGAACCCGTCTACACCTCATCACTCCCCCTCCCCACCATCGAACCCGTCTACACCTCATCACACCCTCTCCCCTCCATTGACTCCGTCTACACCTCATCACACCCCCCTGCCCTCCATTGACTCCATCCACACCTCATCACCCCCCCTTCCATTGACTCCGTCACTCCTTGCCTCCATCAACTCCATCTACACCTTATCATCCCCCTCCCCTCCATCGACTGACTACCTCATCACACCCCTACCCCTCCGTCGACCCCGTCTACACCTCATCACCCCCCTCGCCTCCATCTACACCTCATTACACCACCTGCCCTCCATCGACTCCGTTCACACCTCATCATCCCCTCTTCTCCATCGACCCCGCCTACACCTCATCAACCCCCTCACCTCCATCTACACCTCATTACACCACCTCCCCTCCATCGACTCCGTTCACACCTCATCATCCCCACCCCTCCATCAACATCTTCTGTTGTCTCGGGACAGCAGCCAACAGACTTAAAGACCACTCATACTCTCTTCACCACTCTCCTCCCCTTCCATTAGTCAGAAGATTCCTGAGTGCGAGACCACACCTTGCCAGATTCTTTCCAGTTGTTATCAGGTGCCTAAATGAAGTCCATTTCAGTAGAACAAAGCTGCAGTCCCAACTGATCTCTCTCTGTCACTCTGGACCATCCAGCCCGTCAAGCCTGCTCCCCCATTCAATGAGATCATGGCTGATCTGACGATGGGCTCATCTCCAGTGACCTGCCTTTTCCCCATATCCCTCAATTCCCAACTATTTAAAAATGTATCCAACCTTGTCTTAAATATATTTACTGAAGTCGCCTCCACTGCTTCAACGGGCAGCGAATTCCACAGATTCCCCCACCCCTCTGGGAAAAGAAGTTCCTCCTCATCTCCATCCTAAAATCTATTATCTGAATCTGGAGGCAACCTCCCTGAGTTCTGGTCTCCCGCACCAATTGGAATAACTCTATGCCTTTCATGATTTTATGTTTCTCATTCTTCTAATTTCACCAAGTACAGTCCCAGACGATCAATCTCTCCTCATAATCTAATCACCCCCACCCCCAATCCTGGATTCAACCAGGTGACCCTCCTCTGCAGTCTCCAAAGTCTGTCCATCCTTCCCGAGTGTGGAGACCAGAAATGCACGCAGTTCTCCAGATGCAGCCTCACCAGGACCTTGTCCAGTTGCAGCACAACCTCCTGCTCCTAAACTCAATCCTCCAA
>NC_091473.1:190592596-190703466 GCF_036971445.1 Narcine bancroftii
TCTCCCTCCGTGACTCCCTTGTACACTCTTCCCTCCCCACACATTGCCCCCCCCTCCCCCGCCGGCCACCTTCCACTGTGGCCGTAGGAGGTGTAAAACCTGCGCCAACACCTCCTTCCTCATCATGGTCCGAGGTCCCAAAACAGACCTTTCAGGTGAAGCAACACCTGTACCTCCAAAGGACTCATTGACTGCATCTGGTGCACCCTCTGTGACCTTCTCTACATTGGAGAGACCAGCTGCAGGTGAAGACACTGCTTCGCCCAGTACCTCCTCTCCATCCGTAACAAAAGCGACCCCCCCCCCCCCCCCCACCCCCCCCCCACCGTGGCCAACCATTTCAATTCTGAGTCATGCTCTTGAGCACAGCTGTCTGTCCACGCCTTTCCCACTACCTCACCTGCAGACTGGAGGAACAACACCTTATTTTTGGTCAGGGCACCCTCCAACACCCCAGGGCATGAACATTGAGTTCACTTCATTCCACTAATCAGCTTGCCCTTTTTACCCCCTCCTCCCTCCTTTTAAGTAGTCATTCCAATTCCTACTTCTTTCTTTCCCCATCTAGCCTAGACTCCTCTGTCCCCTCCTGCAGTCTTTTCCTCCCCACCTCCACCTATCATCTCCCACCCTCCCTTCCCCCTTTTGTTTGGACATCCCTCATGTTCCCCCACACCTTGATGAAGGGCTCAAGCCCGAAACGTTGGTGATGTATCCTCACCTTTGCTACTGTTTGACCTGCTGAGTTTCTCCAGCATTCGTGTGTTTTTTTTCTCAGAGTGAAGTCCATCCTCGCCCATCTTGTCCACATCCCTCCAGAAACTCGGTGATGAGTGGGTTCTGGGACCCCTGCTCTTTTTAATATAAATGACCTAGATGAAGAAGTGAAAGGATGGGTCAGTAATGGATGATATGAAGTTTGGAGATGTTGTGGATAGTGCTTAAGGTTGTCGTAGGTTACAACAGGATGGAGAGTTGGGCGATGAAGTGGCAGATGGAGTTCAATCTAGATAGGTGTGAAGTGATGCATTTTGGAAGGTCAAAGCAAAAGGCTGAGTCCAGGGTTAATGGTCGGTTACTTTACAGTATGGAGGAAAAGAAGGACCTTGGTGTTCAAATCCGTACATCTCTCAGGATCACTGCACAGGTTGATAGGATAGTTAAGAAGGCCTATGGGATGTTGGGCTTCATTAATCGGTGGATTGAGTTCAGGAGTCATGAGGTCATGTGGCAATGCTACAAATCTCTGGTGAGACCCCACTGAGAGTACTGTATTCAGTTTCTGTTCACATTATTAGGAAGGATGTGGAAGCTGTGGAAAGGGTGCAGAGGAGATTTACCAGGATCTTGCCTGGATTGGAAAACTATTCTTATGAGGCAAGATTAGCAGAGCTGGGTGTTTTTCTCTTTGGAGCGAAGAAGGATGAGAGGTGACCTTGATAGAGGTCTACAAGAATCTGAGAGGCCTGGATAAGGTGGACAGCCAGTGCTTTCTATTCCAGGGCAGGATTGCAAACACTAGGGGACATCTGTACAAAGTAAAGAGAGGAAAGTTTAGGGAAGACATCAGGGGTAAAAAAAATTTTTACGAAGTGTTGTGGGTGCCTGGAATCCCTTGGCAGGGGTAGTGGTGGAGGCTGGAACTTTAAGGGCATTTAAGAGACTCTTAGACAGGCATGTGGATGGAAGAAAAATAGGGGGTTACAAGGTAGATAGGGTGTAGTACTTTTTTTGGTAGGTCAGTACAACATTGAGGGCCAAATGGCCTGTACTGTGCTGTAATGTTCTGTTATAATTGCCTTTAACTCCTGCAACACAATCCCTCCTGATTTAATTTTGTTGGCAAACTTGCACACGCAGCGTTGCGGCTGGTATGGATGCAGGTAGGGTGGAGAGTGGACACAGTACTCTTAAGGGGTTCCACCGCCAAGTCCTACTGCCAAAAGCTCCGTGCAGGCTGTAAACAGCCTGCTGAAGGAGCCAATGGTGGTTTATTTCAAAATCCTGCAACCACAGGGTCTAGACCTAAGTTGGTGGCCGCCTGTGTTCAGCAGTGACCTCGGGGGGGGGGGGGGGGGTCACAAACTCCAGAAGAGCAGAGGACCAGGGCAGGTGACCAGTTACAGGGAGAACACCGCACCCTCCCCTCCCCCTCCCCCAACTTCAGTTCGAGAAGAAACAGGAGACGACCCTAAGAGACGGCAGCCACGGCGGGGGACCAGCGGAGGGGTTCAGTAGCTGAGGAGCACCCAGGCGGTGGACTGCTGGAGACTGGCTGAAGGGGTACCAGTGACAAGGAGAGGATGGAGAAGAATGGGGAGAGGCAGGCAGACGGAGAGTACGATAGGGGAATGGTTGGATTGGGGTGGGGATAGGGACCTCTCCAGTGGAAATATCCCAAGGGTACTTCCACAACACCTGCCACATCACAGAATGGTGGGAAGGGAACCCATTTTCCTGTACCCACTCAATGTTTGTTTTTCTCTTTCTTCCCCCCATCTTTCTCCTCCCCTCCCCTTTCAACCCCACCACCCTTCTCCATCCCCACTCTCCATTTTGTTTCCTTCCCTTCCTCCTCTCCCACTTACCCCTCCTCTCCATTTTTCTTCCTGCCCCTCCCCTTTCTCTCCTCCCCCTCCCCTTTCTCTCCTGCTTGTTTCTCTTCCTCCCTCTATCTTTCACATTTCCCTCCCCTTTCTCCTACTCTTCTCCCTCCCTCTTTCCCCTACTCTTCCCCCTCCCTCCCTCCTTTCCCCTCCACTGAACCAAAGAATATTACAGGTGCAGAAAGAGGCCTGTCGGTCCACCTAGTTCGTGCTGATCTATCATGCCTGTCAACCAGTCTGTACCCCCTCCCATCCATGTCCAAATTTTCCTTCAATATCAATTTGAGCCTCCATGCATTCACCACTTCAGCTGACAGCAAAGATGAACATATCAGGATGCTCTTTATCGACTATAGTCGGCATTTAACACCATCGTCCCCTCTCAACTGTTCAGCAAACTCCAAGACCTGGGATTAACAGGTAATTGGATCATGGATTTCCTCACCTCCACATCACAATCAGTGAAGATTTGGTAAGAACTTCTCCACATTCTCCATCAGTACTGGAGCACCCCCTGCTCTACTCACTCTACACCTATGACTGTGTGGATTGGTAGAATAATACCATCTACAAATTTGTCAACAATGCCACAGGAGTGGGTGGTATAAAGGAAGGGGATGAATCAGCCTACAGGAGGGAGAATGAAAACTTGGCCGAATGGCGCACCAACAACAACCTCGCACTCAATGTCTCCAAAACTAAGGAGCTGATTGTTGACTTCATGAAAGGAAAACCAGAGGTGCACGATCCAGTGACCTTTGGGGATCAGAGGTGGAGAGGGTGAGCAAATTCAAGTTCTTGGGAATCACTGTCTGGGAGGATCTTTCCTGGACCCAACACACCAACGGCATCATGAAGAAAGCCCATAAGCGCCTCAACTTCCTCAGGAGTTTGCGGTATGATGCCAGAAACCCTGGGAAATTTCTTCAGGGGTGTGGAAAGTGTGCCGACCGGCTGCCTCACAGTCTGGTATGGGAACATTGATGCACCATCAATGACCCCAAAAGACAGAAGTTGAGCAAACTGACAGGCTTTTATTTACTATAGAACAAAGGCAGGTCTGTGCTGCTCGACTGTCCTGCACTGGGGTGGGGGGCTGTGGAACCGGCACCTTTATTCAGGAGCCTATGAGAGGGGCCACAGGTAGAGTTGACCCAACAGATAAAATATATGCATATAGTGGTTTACTGCCAACACTATAAACCTCTCCAAAAGGTAGTGGACACAACCCAGGACCTCACAGGCAAAACTCTCCCCACTACGGAGAACATCTACAGGGAACGCTGCCATCGGAGAGCAGTGGCGATTATCAAGGATCCACCCCACCCAGCACATGCTCTGTTCTCGCTGCTGCCATCAGGAAAGAGCTATCGGTGCCACATGACTCGCCCCCACCAGGTTCAGGAACAGCTGCTTCCCCCTCCCCCATCAGATTCCTCCATGACAGACTCAATCAGAGACTCGTTTAAGGACCCTGACTTTTGCACTCTAGTGATTTTCTTTTGTTCTCCCTGTATTGCACAGTCAGTTTGCTCACATTCGTTATCTGTTTACAGTTCTTTTATTTGTTCATGTTGAGGTTGTGTATAGCTTATTTGTTTGCACTACCAATTAATGGTAATTCTGTTGTGCCTGTGGGAGAATATCATGTAGATATTCTGACAATATATCTATACATATAAAGCTTGTTCCACACTCCCACCACTCTCTGTGTGTGAAGAAGCTCCCCCCAGTATTCCCTTTAAATCTTTTTTCTCTGTCTCTCTCTTCCTTCCTCCCTTTCTCCTTCCCTCTTTCTTGGTTCCTTCCTGCTCTCTTTTCTCCCTCCCTGTTTTTCTCCCTCCCTCATCCCCTCTATTTCTCTTGCTCTCCTTTTTCTCTCTCTCCCATCTCTTCCTGATTCACCAGAACCCTCTGTAATTAATAATGCCTCTATCAGATCCCATCATTATCTTCTCTGTCCCAGGAGGAACAATGCACGCTGTAAAATGATCTGAACCTCCTCTCACTACCCCTAACAATAACACTATTCCAGGATTTGCCCCGCATTGGTCTATGCCCAAGATGGCGGTGCCTGTGCTGGAGCAATGGCCATGAGGGGTTGCAGACTCTTGGGACCAGCAGAGCAGTTCAGGGCACCAGAAATGGGGAGAACACCCACCCACCCCTCCCCCTTTGGAAGGAGAGGCGGAGGAGGTGACCATGGCAGCAAACCAGCAAGAGGCTCAGTGTGCGGAGGGACCAACAGGCTGCTGGAGACTGGCTTATGGGGGACCAGATATTGGAGCTGGGATTCGAGAGTGTGCTGAGGACAAGGGGGGGGGGGGGGCTCCCAAAGGGCTCGAGCGCTGAAGGCTACCTGATTGTGTGGGTGGTTTGGAACTGGACCATCGGTGGCTGATGGATCAATCAAGGGTTCTGTGCAGCTGGGAGAGCGCTGGAGGTGAATCACGGGCACTCGGTGACTCTGAAGGGGATCTCTTTTGCTTCTCTTTCTCTCGCACTGTCAGGGATGTTGGGTGATACTAACAGTGACTCCTTTCAGAGGGCAGAAAATTTTTTTGTGATATGTTCTGTGCTATTAAATTACATAAAGGAATTGTGTATCATTGTAAAATGTATTCTGGAAATATGTGAATATTTATTTTTTTAATATTTATCAATAATACCAGGGTCTTTGGTAATATCAGACATCGATGAGGAAACATAGATCAGCTGGTTGAGTGATGCCACGACAACATCCTTGGCGCACAACGTTAGCGAAACTAAGGTACTGATTGTGGTCTTCAGTGGTGGGGGGGGGTGGAAATCAGGAGAATACAAAATTCTCATCGAATGGTCAGCAGGGAGTCATGAGCTCGATCCTTGCCAACACAGGCACCAGACCATTCCCCATCGGGGACATCTACAAGGGGCGGTGTCTTAAGAAGCAGTCTCTATCCTCAAAGACCCCCCACCGCCTAGGCCATGCCCCCTCTTCACACTGTGACCAGCAGGAAGGAGGTGCAGGAACCCTGAAGACGAGCACCCAACGTACAAAGCTTCGTCCCTCCGCTGTCAGATTCCTGAATGGACAATGAACCACAGACTCCGCCTCACTTTCGCTTCATTTGCACTAATTAAAAAAATATATATTATTAAATGGCAATTTTGCATCTGAGGTGCTGCCACACAACCATAAATTTGGTGACATATTCATGACTGTGAATTCTGATTTGGATATTAATGAGAGTTTTATTCTTGGTGGTAATTTGTTTTAGACTTCTTGTTAGTGTATTTTATCTTGCTTCTGTATATCTTCAGTCAGTGTGTCCGTCCATTACACTATGACAATAAACTTCATCATCATATGGCGCCCAGTCCGTTTACCTTTGAGCACTGATAGCTCTGTGATTGAGGGGATGGTAATGTCTACGCTTGGATGTTGTCGAGCTGGAGAGGGTGCAGAAATGATCGACAAGGGATGTTGCTGGGACTCGGGGGACCTGAGCAACAGGGAGAGGTTGAGCAGGCTTTGATCCTTGGAGCACAGGAGGGTGGACAAAATCAGAAGAGGAAATGGATCGGGTGAACGCAGAGAGTCTGTGGCCCAGAGTAGGGGAATTGATAACGGGAGGACTATACAGGGGGGAGAGATTTGACAGGAACCTAAGGGGTAATTTTATATTACACAGGGTGGTGGATGCGTGGAATGGGCTGCCGGAGGAGTAGTTGAGGCACGTATGTCGCAATGTTTAAGAAACAAAATTAGATGGATCCGTGGATAGGACAGGTTTAGGGGGATGATGGTCAAATGCAGGCAGGTGGGACATTTGGATTGATCCATGGATACATGGATAAGATTGGTTTAGAGGGATGTGGGCAGGTGAGACCAGTGTGGGGTGGAACATTTGGATGGATACAAGGATAGGATTGGTTTAGAGGGCTATAGGACCAAACACAAGCAGGTGGGAAGTGTCATGGAGATTGGACCGATCCAAGGATAGGATGGGTTTAGAGGGGATTTGAGGCCAAATGCAGACAGATAGGTTCAGTGTGAGTGGGATATTTGGATGGATCCATGGGTAGGATGGGTTTAGAGCAGCTATTCCCAACCTTTTGTTTGGCTACGGCCCCCTTACGACTGCTCAAAGTTTATGGGCCCTCTTCCCTATAAAGCAAGCAGTCCAAGTTTCTTCTGTACTTCTCTCTGACTAGATAAAAAATATTTTATGATTTCAGTCCTTGGCTTCCCTTAAATGCACTCTGCCTCTCCCGCCCCCACCCCCCCCCCACTCCTCCCCTGGCCACAATTACAATGTTAAAATTACAATTACAATGGATATGAAGGGTTTCAAGGATGTGGGCCAAACACGGGCAAACGGGACAAGCTAAGGTGGACACCTTGGTCGACACAGATGTAATGATAAGAAGTTTGGTGGAGGAGCAGGTCGTGTTGAGGAAACAGGGAGGCTGCAGAAGGACGTAGACAAATCAGGAAAATGGGCAGAGAAGGGGCAAATGAAACGCAACGTTGGAAAGTGTATGGTCATGCACTTTGAGAGAAAAAATAAATGGGAAGATTTTTTAAATGAGGAGAAAATTGAAAATACTCAGATGCAAAGGGACCTGGGAGTTCTCATGCAGGACGGCCTGAAGGTAGACTTCATGTTGAGTCAGTGGTGAAGAAAGCAAATGCAACGCCGGCATTCAGTTCAAGGGGAAGAGAAGAGCAGGGATGTGTTGTTGAGGCTTTATAAGGCACTGGTGAGACCTCACTGGGAGTATTGTGGGCAGTTTTGGGCTCCTCATTTAAGAAAGGATGTGCTGACATTAGAGAGAGAGAGAGAGTTCAGAGGGTGATTCAGTGAATATGAGGAGCGTTTTGACAGCTCTTGTTCAGTCCTCGTTGGAATTTAGGAGAATGAAGGAGGAGATCTAATTGAAACATTTTGAATGTGGAAAAGCGTGGATGGAGCCGAGTAGAAAGGTTGTTTCCCACAGTGAGAGAGTCGAGGACAAGAAAGCACAACTTCAGGACTGAAGGGTGTCCGCTTAGAACAGAGATGCTGAGCAATTTCTCCAGCCAGAGGGCAGTGAGTCTGTGGAATTTGTTGCCACAGGCGGTTGGGGTCATTGGGTGTATTTGAGACAGAGATTGATAGGTTCTTGATGAGCCAGGGCATCGAAGGTGATGTGTAGAAAGTCGAGCAGTGGGGCTGAGTGGGGAAATGGATCGTCTCATGATTAAATGGCGGGGTGGACTTGATGGGCTGAATAGCTTATTTCTGCACCTGTGCCTTATGGGCTGATGGGCCTCTTTCCGTGCTGTGAAAATCCTGCAATATTGTAAAAAAAAGCTGATGTGTCTGGTAACGAGGCCCACTTTTGCTAACTGTTAAAAGTTTTATTGTTCTTAGCTTGACAGCCAAATTCATGATGATTTATTGGCTGGTCTCAAGAACTTAGGAAATATGAGCTGGAACAGGTCATAGTGTCCTTTGAGATTTCAGACAATCAGCCATTCAGAATCAGAATTTATTGTCATGAACATGTCACAAATTTGTTGTTTTGTAGCAGAATTACAGGTGCAAATATTGCTGTAATTACATGTCATTTAAAAAAAAAAGGATTCATGTGAGGCAGTGTCTGGGGTTCATTGTCCATTGAGAAATCGATGGCAGAGGGGAAGAAGCTGTCCTTGAGCCACTGGGTGTTTGTCTTCAGGCTCCTGTCCCTCCTTCTTGATGGTGGCTGTGTGAAGAAGGCATGGTCTGGGTGGTGGGGGTCCTTGATGATAAAGGCTGCTTTCTTGAGACATCACCTCTTAAGACGTCCTCGATGGAGTGAAGTCCTGTGATGGTGCTGGCCATGTTCATGACTCTCTGTAGCCTTTTCCTGTCCTGTGCAATGGCACCTCCGTACCAGACAGTGATGTGACCAGTCTGGATGCTCTCCCTGGCTCACCTGTAGGAATTTGCAAGAATCTAGTGATGTGCCAAATCTCCTCAAACTCCACATGAAGTATAGCCGCTAGTGAGCCTTCTTCGTGATTGCATCGGCATGGAGGCCCCAGGGCAGATCTTCAGAGGTTGGCACCCAGGAATTTGAAGTTCTTAACCCTTCCCGTAGCTGACCCCTCGATGAGGACTGATTTCCCCTTCCTGCGGTCCACAATCAATTCCTTAGTTTTGCTGTCGTTGAGTGCAAGATTGTTGTTGTGACACCACTCAACCAGCTAATCTACCTCCTTCCTCATTGCCGACTGTGATCCTGCTGATGACCGTGGTGTCATCGGCAAACTTGTGGATGGCTTTTGAATTCCATCCAGTCCTGCTTAGGTCAGCACTACTAACTCTGGTGAAGGATCATGGACCTCCAATGTTAACTACTATACTCTTTCCTGTCTGACCTGCTGAGTATTAAAAAACACACTGACGGGAGGGGGGAACAGCTGAGGAGTCAATCTCCACAGCTGAGAGTGACAGCTGCAACACAGCAACAGGAAGAGAACACAGAAAACAATGAGAACAAGAAAGAAGAGAGCAAAAAGAAAACAAGGAAACAACAGATGGACAACCCAGAAGAAGAAGAAGAAGAACATAGAGAAATGGAAGAAGAAGGGAAAGGCAGGACAAAGGATAAATATTTGTTTAAAGAATATATGGAGTCAGTAAAAGAATGGCAATTACAAGAATTTAATGAAATAAAAAGAAGAATTAAGAGTGCAGAAGAAAAAATGAATAAAATAGAGATAGTCATATCAGATAGAGGAAAAAGAGTGGACAATGTGGAAGAACGAGAAACAGCCGTAGAAATGGAAGTAGAGGACTTAAAAGAGAAATTAGAAGAATCTAATAAAAAAGTTAAAGAGGCACAAGAGCTGTTAGCTCAGAAGATAGATATAATGGAAAATTATAATAGAAGAAATAATATAAAGATAGTGGGCCTTAAGGAAGATGAAGAAGGCAAGAATATGAGAGAATTTATAAAAGATTGGATCCCCAGGGTCCTAGGAAGACCAGAATTACAGGAAGAAATGGAAATAGAGAGGGCTCATAGAACATTAGCCCCGAAACCACAGCCACAGCAAAAACCAAGATCCATTTTAGTAAAATTCTTAAGATATACAACAAGAGAAAATATATTGGAGAAAGCAATGAAGAAAATAAGAGAAGACAAAAAGCCACTGGAATACAAAGGTCAAAAAAAATTTTTCTATCCAGACATAAGTTTTGAACTCCTGAAGAAGAGGAAGGAGTTTAATACAGCAAAAACGATCCTATGGAAAAAAAGATATAAATTTATGTTAAAGTACCCAGCGGTACTTAAAATAGTTATTCCAGGGCAGCAAAACAGACTATTCTCGGATCCGGAGGAAGCACGAAAATTTGCAGAACAACTACAAAACAAGCAGAGAGATGAAGACATGTAATGAGAGTAAAAATGACCATGAACTATATGTATGTGTGTATATGGGTATTCTTTCTTTGGCTTGGCTTCGCGGACGAAGATTTATGGAGGGGGTAAAAAGTCCACGTCAGCTGCAGGCTCGTTTGTGGCTGACAAGTCCGATGCGGGACAGGCAGACACGATTGCAGCGGTTGCAGGGGAAAATTGGTTGGTTGGGGTTGGGTGTTGGGTTTTTCCTCCTTTGCCTTTTGTCAGTGAGGTGGGCTCTGCGGTCTTCTTCAAAGGAGGTTGCTGCCCGCCAAACTGTGAGGCGCCAAGATGCACGGATTGAGGCGTTATCAGCCCACTGGCGGTGGTCAATGTGGCAGGCACCAAGAGATTTCTTTAGGCAGTCCTTGTACCTTTTCTTTGGTGCACCTCTGTCACGGTGGCCAGTGGAGAGCTCGCCATATAACACGATCTTGGGAAGGCGATGGTCCTCCATTCTGGAGACGTGACCCATCCAGCGCAGCTGGATCTTCAGCAGCGTGGACTCGATGCTGTCGACCTCTGCCATCTCGAGTACTTCGACGTTAGGGGTGTAAGCGCTCCAATGGATGTTGAGGATGGAGCGGAGACAACGCTGGTGGAAGCGTTCTAGGAGCCGTAGGTGGTGCCGGTAGAGGACCCATGATTCGGAGCCGAACAGGAGTGTGGGCATGACAACGGCTCTGTATATGCTTATCTTTGTGAGGTTTTTCAGTTGGTTGTTTTTCCAGACTCTTTTGTGTAGTCTTCCAAGGCGCTATTTGCCTTGGCGAGTCTGTTGTCTATCTCATAGTCGATCCTTGCATCTGATGAAATGTTGCAGCCGAGATAGGTAAACTGGTTGACCGTTTTGAGTTTTGTGTGCCCGATGGAGATGTGGGGGGGCTGGTAGTCATGGTGGGGAGCTGGCTGATGGAGGACCTCAGTTTTCTTCAGGCTGACTTCCAGGCCAAACATTTTGGCAGTTTCCGCAAAGCAGGACGTCAAGCGCTGAAGAGCTGGCTCTGAATGGGCAACTAAAGCGGCATCATCTGCAAAGAGTAGTTCACGGACAAGTTTCTCTTGTGTCTTGGTGTGAGCTTGCAGGCGCCTCAGATTGAAGAGACTGCCATCCGTGCGGTACCGGATGTAAACAGCGTCTTCATTGTTGGGGTCTTTCATGGCTTGGTTCAGCATCATGCTGAAGAAGATTGAAAAGAGGTTTGGTGCGAGAACACAGCCTTGCTTCACGCCATTGTTAATGGAGAAGGGTTCAGAGAGCTCATTTCTGTATCTGACCCGACCTTGTTGGTTTTCGTGCAGTTGGATAATCATGTTGAGGAACTTTGGGGGACATCCGATGTGCTCTAGTATTTGCCAAAGCCCTATGGGTATTATATATATATATATATAAGATGTGTATGTATATATGTGTGTACATGAGTGTATCCGTATTTCGAGGAAAATATATAGAAATAATAAGGGAATGAAAGGGAAGAGAGGAAGTAAGGAGGGAATTAAAAGAGTTACCTTTGTTATATATGAAAATTGAAATCTTTTCCGGGGGAGCTGGGTGGGGAGGAGTTACGGTCACTGCAAAATCAATTGACGCTTGCGAGTGAATTCGCAAATCCAAATGGAGACGGGAGATTTGATTGCCTGACAAGGGATAATGGGCAACTCAGGAGGGGGAGGGGAGAATGGGGTTAAAGAAATTTTAGATAGGAGAATAAGGGAAATGTTTGATGTTTTAGAAATGTTGTCGTACAAAGTGTTCAAAACAAGAAAGCAGAAATGGATAAGAAGGAAAGGTGATGATGAGGAAATGGAAAGGGAAGATAAACAAAGTATGAAATGGCTATGTTGAACTATATGACTTTAAATATTAATGGAATACATAATCAAATCAAAAGGAAGAAACTGCTAAATTTACTGAAAAAAGAAAAAATTGATATAGCATTCGTGCAAGAAACACATTTAACTGAAATGGAGCATAAGAAATTAGAGATTGGGTAGGACATGTAACAGCAGCGTCATATAATTCAAAAGCTAGAGGAGTAGCTATATTAATCAGTAAAAATGTACCAATTAAAATAGAAGAGGAAATAATAGATCCAGCAGGGAGATATGTAATGATAAAATGTCAGATATATTCGGAGTTTTGGAATTTACTCAATGTATATTCACCTAACGAAGAAGATCAAAAATTTATGCAAGATATTTTTTTGAAGATAGCAGACATGCAAGGGAACATATTAATAGGAGGGGATTTCAACCTTAATTTGGATTCAAATATGGATAAAACAGGGAAAAAATTAACAGAAAGAACAAAGTAACCAAATTTATAATTAAATCAATGCAAGAAATGCAACTTTTGGATATATGGAGGAAACAACACCCAAAGGAAAAGGAATATTCATATTATTCGGGTAGACATAAAACATACTCAAGAATAGACCTATTCCTGTTATCAGCTCGTATGCAAGACAGAGTAAGAAAAACAGAATATAAAGCTAGAATATTATCGGACCATTCACCCTTGATATTGACAATAGAGTTAGAGGACATCCCTCCAAGAATGTATAGATGGAGATTAAACTCCATGCTACTTAAAAGGCAGGATTTTAGAGAATTCATTGAAAGACAAATTAAAATGTACTTTCAAATAAATACGGAATCAGTGAAAGATAAGTTTATACTACGGGACGCAATGAAAGCGTTCATCAGAGGGCAAATAATAAGTTATGTAACCAAGATGAAGAAGGACTACAATCAGGAAACAGAGCAGTTGGAAAGGGAAATAGTAAATTTAGAAAAAGAATTAGCAATGAAGGATGATACAACTAAAAGAAGAGAATTGGCAGATAAAAAAATAAAATATGAAACACTACAAACATATAAGGTGGAGAAGAATATAATGAAGACAAAACAGAAATATTATGAACTAGGGGAAAAAAAAACGCACAAAATTCTAGCATGGCAGCATTGGCATCAAGGAAAAAAGACAAACAAATCACATATAATCCAACGGAGATTAATGAAAACTTCAGAGAATTATACCAAACTGAAAACGAAGGGAAAGAAGACAAAATAGATGAATTTTTAACTAAAATTGAACTACCAAAATTACAAATAGAGGAACAAAATTAATTAACAGAACCATTTGAAATAGTAGAAATACAAGAGATAATTAAAAAAAACTACCAAATAATAAAACACCAAGAGAGGATGGATTCCCAATAGAATTCTATGAAACATTTAAAGATTTATTAATTCCTCCCCTCCTGGAAGTAATCAACCAGATTGACAAAACACAAAGCTTACCAGATTCATGTAAAACAGCAATAATTACAGTAATACCAAAGCAAGGGAAAGATCCACTTGCCCCAGGGTCATATAGACCAATATCATTACTTAACACAGATTATAACATAATAGCTAAACTATTAGCAAACAGATTAGCAGATTATGTACCTAAAATGGTAAATCTAGACCAAACTGGATTTATTAAAAAAAGATGGACAACAGACAATATTTGTAAATTTATTAACTTAATTCATGCAGTAGAAGGGAGTAAAGCGCCAACAGTAGCAGTTGCTTTAGACGCAGAGAAGGCCTTTGACAGAGTAGAATGGAATTATTTATTCAAAGAATTGCAAAAATTCAGTTTACCAGAGAAGTATATTAATTGGATTAAAGCATTATATAAGGGGCCATTGGCGAAAGTGACAGTAAATGGATATATATCAAAGCAATTTAAGCAGATCAACAAGGCAGGGATGCCCACTATCACCCTTATTGTTCGCGTTAGCTATAGAACCACTAGCAGAATTGATAAGAACAGAAAATAAAATAAAAGGGATAAAAATAAAAGACAAGGAATATCTTTGGCTTGGCTTCACGGATGAAGATTTATGGAGGGGGTAAAATGTCTACGTCAGCTGCAGGCTCGTTTGTGGCTGAAAAGTCCGATGCGGGACAGGCAGACACAGTTGCAGCGGTTGCAGGGGAAAATTGGTTGGTTGGGGTTGGGTGTTGGGTTTTTCCTCCTTTGCCTTTTGTCAGTGAGGTGGGCTCTGCAGTCTTCTTCAAAGGAGGTTGCTGCCCGCCAAACTGTGAGGCGCCAAGATGCACGGTTTGAGGCGATATCAGCCCATTGGCGGTGATCAATGTGGCAGGCACCAAGAGATTTCTTTAGGCAGTCCTTATACCTTTTCTTTGGTGCACCTCTGTCACGGTGGCCAGTGGAAAGCTTGCCATATAACACGATCTTGGGAAGGCGATGGTCCTCCATTCTGGAGACGTGACCCACCCAGCGCAGCTGGATCTTCAGCAGCGTGGACTCGATGCTGTCGACCTCTGCCATCTCGAGTACTTCGATGTTAGGGATGAAAGCGCTCTAATGCATGTTGAGGATGGAGCAGAGACAACGCTGGTGGAAGCATTCTAGGAGCCGTAGGTGATGCCGGTAGAGGACCCATGATTCGGAGCCGAACAGGAGTGTGGGTATGACAACGGCTCTGTATACGCTTATCTTTGTGAGGTTTTTCAGTTGGTTGTTTTTCCAGACTCTTTTGTGTAGTCTTCCAAAGGCGCTATTTGCCTTGGCGAGTCTGTTGTCTATCTCGTTGTCGATCCTTGCATCTGATGAAATGGTGCAGCCGAGATAGGTAAACTGGTTGACCGTTTTGAGTTTTGTGTGCCCGATGGAGATGTGGGGGGGGCTGGTAGTCAACGTGGGGAGCTGGCTGATGGAGGACCTCAGTTTTCTTTGCAGACGATGCCGCTTTAGTTGCCCATTCAGAGCCAGCTCTTCAGCGCTTGACGTCCTGTTTTGCGGAAACTGCCAAAATGTTTGGCCTGGAAGTCAGCCTGAAGAAAACTGAGGTCCTGCATCACAAGGAATATAAAATCAGTTTATTTGCAGATGATGTTATAGTATACTTAACAGAACCAGAATTATCAATAAAAGAATTATATAAGAAATTGAAGGAATATGGAGAAGTGTCGGGTTACAAGATTAACATAAATAAAAGTGAAGCAATGCCTATGAATAATGCGAATTTCTCAAAATTTAAGAAGGAATCACCATTCAGATGGCAAATGCAAGCAATAAGATACCTAGGTATACAAATAAATAAAAACCTCGGCCATCGATAAAAACTCAATTATTATCCACTAATGAAAAAATTACAGGACGATTTAGAGCATTGGAAAGATTTACCACTATCACTAATAGAAAGGATAAACTGTATTAAAATGAACATTTTCCCAAGGATACAATACCTATTTCAGGCATTGCCAATACACTTGACAGAGAAATTCTTCAATGAGTTAAAGAAAATAATAAGGAAATTTTTATGGAAAGGGGGGAAACTGAGGATAGCACTAGATAAATTAACAGAATGGTATAAACAAGGAGGCTTACAACTGTAAACTTTAAAAATTATTATAGAGCCGCACAATTAAGATACCTATCAGATTTTTATCAAACAAGGGAAAAGCCAGATTGGACTAGATTAGAACTAGATAAAATAGGGAAGAAAATACCTGAACATATATTATATAAATGGGATGAAAAATTGGTACAACGTAAGAGTTCTCCAGTATTACATCATCTGCTCAATATTTGGAAGAAGATTCATGTAGAAAGGAATAAAACAAATTACCAACTACCAAAACTAATACTGACGCAAAATCAGTTAATCCCTTTTACAATAGATAACCTTTCCTTTAGAGAATGGGAGAAAAAAGGGATCAAAAGAATAGAAAATTGATTTTCAGGAAATAGATTATTATCCTTTAAACAAATGAAGGATAAATATAATATAACTCAAGATACAGTGTTGGCATATTACCAACTGAGATCCTGCTTGAACAACAAATCAGGAAGCAGTTTGAGGTTACCAGAGGGAAGTAATTTTGAATATGTGATTACAGAAACAATGATAATCAAAAAATTTATAATAAATATGTATATTAAACTGCAAGAAAAGGAGAATGAGGAAACAAATGGTAAAACTAAACAAAAATGGGAACAAGATTTAAATATAAAGATAAAAAAGGAAACATGGGAGAAGTTATGTTCTGGAACGATGAGAAATACAATAAATATGAGGTTACATATGATACAATATAACTGGATACACAGGCTATACATTACACCTCAAAAGTTAAATAAATGGGACCAACAATATCTGATAGATGTTTTTGATGTAAAAAAGAAATGGGAACAACATTTCATGCAATCTAGACATGTGAGAAAGTAGAAAAATTTTGGGAAGATCTAAACCAAATATTAAATAAAATTACAGAAAACAATATACCAAAAAACCCAGAGATCTTCCTCCTAAGTAACATAAAAAACAAAGAATTTGGAATTGATTTGGATGGTGCACAAAAAAGATTTGTTATGATAGCTCTAGCCGTAGCAAAAAAATGTGTTATGTCAGCCTGGAAATTAGAATTGAGAATACAACAATAGTATATAGAAATGAATAAATGTATTCCATTAGAAAAATAACATATAATTTAAGAAATAATATTGAAATATTTGAACAAATATGGGAGCCATACATGAAACACAATAGAGAAAACCTACCGGGGACATCTACCACCTAAAATAACGGAAGGAGAAGGAAATGAAAAGAATTGACGCAGTGGAATTTCTTGTTTATTTTTATTGAGTGACAACATTGTTTGACTGGTTTAATGTATCTTAGATTCTGTACTTTAAATGAATGGGAGGGAAGGTAGGGAGGGTGGGATGGGAAGAGGGAGGGGGGAGAAAACGACACTGTATATATTTGAAAAGGCAAATGTATGTATCTTGTCAATGTGGTTTATGGTGTGAAAAATAAAAAATTTAAAAAATTTTAAAAAAGATGAATAACATTATAGATAATTAACACCCCCCCTCTCGAAGTTTACAGATAAAGCCTCTGACCAAGGCAACTCCAGCTAAGAGAGTCACTCCAATGGTGAGCGGCATCAACCAGCTCTTCATCCTGGGCGACACCTTTGCTGTTTCACACAACTTTATTCAAACTGCTGTTACAAACAAGGCCCTCCGCTGGGTGAATATTTGTTTCCGACTTCACCAAAGGATTATGTGTTACTTCAGAGCAGTGGTTTTCAAACTTTTCTTTTCCACTCACAGAACACCTTAAGTAATCCCTTTGCCATCGGTGCTCTGTGATTACTTGAGAGGGGATGTGAATGGAAAGAAAAAGTTTGAAAACCACTTTTAATCATCCCCCATTGACTTGTTATGTGCATGGTTTCATAACTCTAATGGGCCAATAACAATTTTTCTGAAGCAAAATATTTCAGTAACAATTGGGTCTAGAGCAGAGATTTTCAGCCTTCCTTTCCCACGCACATCATTGCCGTTCATTGTGGGCGATCATGACTCTCCATCTGTCATGATCTATGACCCTCCGAATTGTAGTTGTTGCCTCCCCTGTTCTCTTTCGGTGAAGGTTCCATCTTTGAGCTGAGACCATAGCCAACGTTACGTGGTGAAAATGCTGACATGGTTTCCCGTTGCCTTCGTTGGTTGCAGTGTCCACACTGGATGGGTCACCCTGGCCACTGATCTGCAGATTCATCTGCCCAGCGTTTTTAGTTTCACAGCCATAATTTCCTATCTGTAGAATCTGCTTGTAAAAGCCATCCATCCATCTGCAACCCATGGCTTCATGTGGCCCTGACTGGGAGACTAAACAGGTACTGCCCAAGAGTGACCTGTAGGCTGTCAGATGGAAGGAGCACCTTACACGTTTTGTTGAGCCATTGCGCAGTACCGACACTGAAACTCACATCCCACCTTAAGCAATCCCTTACAAATCACAGAGCACCTATGGCATAGGGATTACTTAAGGTGGTGTGTGAGTGGAAAGAAAAAGGTTGAGAACCACTGCTTCAGAGAACATTTGCAATTTTAAAATGTATTTTTAGCTGTTATTTATTCTTATAAATAAAATATATATTGTTTTTATTTATTTTCCTTGATTTTTTTTGCCGGTTGCTTAAATTCCAGTACAAGGGTTTTATTGTACAAAGAAAACCAAGAAAAGTTTGGGACGAGGTCAGAAGAGAAAGAGAAAGAGCCAATATTTCCGACTTGGAACCCTTTCTTCAGAAATGGGAAAGAGAGGGGGAAAAAAAAGGATTGTTTTCAGCGGGAGAGAAGGGTTGAATAGAACAAATGAAATATGTTTGATAGAGGGAGACCTGATGGGTTAACTGGATCTGCTATAACTGCAGGGCTGCCACTGGTGTGGATCCAGGAGAGTGGGAGCTGAGACACAGTACTGCTATGCAGGGTCCTACCGCCCTGTCCTAAGGCTCAGCACAGGCTTTAAACGGCCAGTAAAAGGGGCTGATGGTGTTTTTTTTTTAAATCCTGCAATTTCAGGGACCTGAGCCCAAGATGGGCAACGTACCATGAGGAGGAGGAGTGGACCAGCGAAGGGCCCCAGAACATCACCCCACCCCTGTTGAGAAGGGGAAACGCAGGGCAGCGGACCAGCAAAGGGCTCAGCGGCTGAAGGCCCCATGCAGGTTGCGGGCTGCTGGAGACTGGCTCATGAGAGCCGGGATTCAAGAGGGTGCTGAAGGCAAGAAGGACTCCAAGAAGGCCACAGGCGGTGAAGGCTCCTTGATCGTGTTTTGATCTGGAGTTCAGAGGTTACCAATGGATTGAACAGGAGTCTGTACAGCTGTGGGAAGCGCTGGAGGCGAATCCACGGACACTCAGAGTGTCTCTGAAGGGACTCTCTTTTGCTTCTCTTTCTCTTATTGTTTGAGGCATCGATTGGGCAAAGCTCATGGTGACTCTTTACCTGCCTTACAGCTGGCAAAAACTGAAGTATATCATGGATATTACATTTTTATGTATTATTGCGTGACAATAAAAGGAACCTTTGAACCTTTAAATCAGGGGTGTCAAACTCAAATTCACGGAGGGCCAAAATTAAAAACTTGGACTAAGTCGAGGGCCGAACTAAATATTTATTGAAAATTTTCAACAACATCTGCATGTTTTCTCTTCTTTCAACATATGTAATGTTAAACTTTTTCTTATTAAAATAAATGTTTAATAATAGTTTTGGATAATCTCTTTCCAGAAGCATTAACAAATGAGAAATAAAATATTCAATAAATAATATTTCTCTAGAGAGGATTTGTCAAATGTTGCTAGTGTGCTGTCGAATAGTAAAATCTGAGGGCTATTGAGAATGTGGGAGAATAACATGATTCCTGAAACAATCAAATGGGTGACTGATTGTGGGCATGAACTCTAGCAGGGTTATTTGCCATGCCTTTTTTCCATTGGTACTGATATCCTTTGATTTACACACTTTTCAAGTTTTATGCCTAATGAGCTTGTATCCAGGTGCAGGACCATTTTTAACCAGGAATATATTTATCACTGTGACATGAAACTATTGGAAGATCGTTTTATCCTGAGATTAAAGTTCATAATACTTACTCAGGCCTGTGTGCGGGAGGGCGGGGTTTGCGGGCGATCGGGTTGGACAACGACAGTGCGGGGCATCGGCTCTCGCTGCAGGGCGGCATCTCGGCGGATCAGCGGCCCTGTCACCGTGAGTCGCGGATCGGCCTGCGGCAGGGATGGGGAGTGGTCCTGGCGAGGTCAGGCCCGAGGCCTCCGGTTCCGGGTGCTGGGAAGCGGCCTTGGCTTCCCCTGACACCGGCCAGGCCCCAAAACCAGAGTCCACGGTGAGACCCTGCAACGTAAACAGAGGAGGTGGGGGCGATTAGTAGGCTGACGCCAATGCATTCTGGAATTTGTTGTATTACTGTGCATGCGCTATACTGCCGCGGCGGCCAGCAGGCCACCTTTAATACATTTTTGAAATGATCTTGCGGGCCAAATATAATTATATCGCGGGCCAAATTTGGGAAGGAAAGGGTGAGAATCACTGCTCTAGACCCAATTGTTACTGAAATATTTTGCTTGAGAAAAATTGTCATTGGCCCATTTCCTTTAGCGTTCTGAAACCGTGCACATGACGAGTCAATGAGGGATGATTAAAGCAGAGGTCTTCAAACTTTTTGTTCCCACCCACAGACCACCTTAAGCAATCCCTTACTAATCACAGAGCACCAATGGCACAGGGACGTGAGTGGAAAGAAAAAGGTTGAGAACTGTTGTATTGTGGTAACTCCACATCTGATTAGGTTAATTGTTAGGCAAGTGGTCAGAGACGGACACACCCCCCCCACCCCAAGAAAGGCTTAAATCACAGGAACAAAATAAGCTTCCGTCTCACTGCTCCCAATCTTACACACAGTCCTGATGTGGAATGTGGGGTCGCAACTCCACATTCACCCGAGTTCAGGTGCTGTCTGTGTGGAGTTTGTACGCTCTCCCCTTGTCTTGGACCAACAGGTCGGTCGCCTGATGAAGGCACCCGAACCCCCCGTTGAAACGCCGGCGTCCAGGGCAGTGGAGGAATTGGCTGAGAAGAGCACGTTGCTCCCACCCCCCTCCCATGGTTGGAGAGGGATTAAACTGCGATCTCACGGTGCCGGGCTCGTCTCCAACAAAAGGAGTGGGAGGCAGGGTCTGCCGCGCACAGAGCGAGGGGGAAGGCATCGCCAACGAGACGTTCGGTCCGGCGTCGCCGCTGAAGCGCAAACCCAGCGAGGATGGTCCCCAACTCCAGCCGCGTCTGTGTGTCCGGGAGCCGGGCGGGCTGAGTGCGGCGCTTTGATCCCCGGGATTCGGGACTCTGAGATCCCTCCACACCTCCGGCGTCTTCATTTTCACCTTCAGTGTGCATGCGCTATACTGGCGCGGCGGCCAGCGGACCAACTCTAATATATATTTAATATGATCTTGCGGGCCAAATATAATAATATCGCAGGCCAAATTTGGCCCTCGGGCCAGAGTTTGACATGTGTGCTTTAAATGATACAATTGGGAGCTCATTATGGAATGTTATTTTTGGTACGACACCAGAAACCTGGGCAAATTTCTACAGAGGTGTGGCGGAAAGTGTACTGACCAACTGTAATGCGGTCTGGTCTGGGGGCACCAGTACCCCTGCAAAGCCCTAAAAAAAGTAGGGGACACAGCCCAGGACATCGCGGGCAAAACCCTCCCTTATCAAGAACATGGGTGGGGGGAGGGGACAGCAGCGATTGTCAGGGATGCACCCCGCCCAGCGCACGCTCTGTCCTCACCGCTGCCTTCAGGAAAGAGGTATTGGAGCCACAGGACTCGCACCCACCAGGTTCAGGAACTGCTGCTCCCCCTCCACCATCAGACTCCTCAACGACAGACTCTTCAATCAGGGACTCGTTTAAGGACTCTTACTTTTGCACCTTTAAAAATTCTCTCTATCTTGCACAGTCAGTTTGTTTACATTCCTTTATTTGTGTACATTGTGTACATTTTTCTATGCATTACCAATTAGTTTCCATATTGTTATGAGTCCAGAGGACCCCAGAACCCAGCAGCAATAGATATGCACCACAACAAAGGGTAACTTAAACAAAAGTTGCTTTTAATTATCTTTGGCCCCCTATTCCCCTCCCAGTCTCCCTCCCTTCCCCATGCCCTCCTTTCTTCTAGCTCTTCACCCTCTCCATTCACAAAACCATCCCCCTCCCCTGTTTGTGCCTTTACTCCCTTATCCACCTATGACCTCTCCCCGACCCTCCTCCCCACCACCGTTTTGTTCAGAGGCCTGCCGACATTTTTTCATACCTTGGCGAAGGGCTCAAGCCTGAAACATTGGTTATGTATGTAAGGGATACTGGATAAGGGATACTGGAATGTGAGGAGTCAAGCAAGTGCTAATTAAGGATGAAGTATTATGGGTTAACTTAAGGTGAAGGGATACTGGAATGTGAGGAGTCAAGCAAGTGCTCATTAGAAATGAAGTATTATGGGTTAAATCAGGGTGAAGGGATGCTGGAATGGGAGGAAGGGTTATAAAAGTATAATAAAATAAGGATCTTCAAAACAGGATAGCAAGTAGATAGCTTTAGCAAGTCTTGGGGATTGATTAATGAGTAAAGAACAAAGACATGATATTTCCTGGCTAACAAGTTTGCAGGAAGGCACATAAACTGATAAGAAGTTAGAATCCACGTGGGCAGAATTACCTAATGCTAAACCAATCCAGGAGGCAGAAGAATGTTAGGGGGAAGGTATCTCTGTACTGAAATGAAATGTATAAAAGTTGGGTGAGCCCCAGTGTATGTGTGTATTCCCAGGGTAAGGGGAAGCACCCAACTTTGCATTGTTGTATAATAAAAGTTCTTTGTTCTCAATTTTTGTCTTGAGCAAATTCTGTGAAGGTATTTCTGTTTCTCACAAATGGGGGCTCGTCCGGGATCCCACTCCCTCCACTGACAGAGCACCTGGCTACGGGGATAGGTGCACCCCGGCTGATTCAGCTGGACTCCCGGAAGACGGGTAGCTGGTCAGTGGACGAAGCAAGTGATATCCGAGAAGAGGCATTGAGAACAAACGACGGGAGGACGTTGAGGAAGCGCGCTGGGAATAGCTACTGGACTCTGGTAAGAAGAATTTTATTTTCCTGCCAATATGGGAGGAGGAAGTAGCAAGGGAAAAAGTCCTGAAGTAAAAAGGGGGATAAGATACCGAAACATAGTCCGTTAGGATTAATGTTGTCCAATTGGGGTGCGGGGAAAACCCGTGAGGATAAGCAGACGATGGTCAGGTATTGCTCTCAGGAATGGGTTAAGAATCCGATAAAGGGGAGTTCGGTATATTGGCCAAAGTTCGGATCCGACGAGGACCGGATGTGTCAGGCATTGAACATCTGGCTCTACCAAAATCAAGGGGATAATACCGAGAGTAGAGAATATGCCGCCTGTTGGCTTAGTAGATCGTCTGATCAGATGATTTTGAAAGAGAAGGAATTTAAAAATAAGGATGAGGAGCCTTCTGCTCCCGAAATAAAAGGATGGGATGTGTTACATTCCCTTCCTCCACCTTATGTTTCCCCTGTGCCAGCTCCCATTCCTTCCCCCTCCCCTACACTTTACCCTTCTTTACCTTCCCCTTCTCCTCCCCAGTTAAAGAAAGAAGGAGAAAGCAGGAGTGGTATGATGACTCGCTCACAGAGTGCAAGATTACCGCCTCAACTGACACGAGAGGGAGGAGACTTTGATTGTGAGGGTCATTCAGAAGAACAGTGTGAGGCCCTTCGGGAGGAAGGGACAGGATTCTTTGATTTGTCTCCCAGAGAGCAGGAACTTAAACATCATAGAGGAGGAGATAAGACAGAAACTAATTGGATGAGATCTCTTCGAGAGGTTCCCTTGGGAGGGGATGCAGGGGGTCTAGGATTTGTGAATGTGCCTTTGACTAGTACTGAGGTGCGCAATTTTAAGAAGGAAATGACCTCTCTGTTAGAAGATCCTCAGGGATGTGCAGAACAATTAGATCAATCTCTGGGGCCTAATATTTTTATACCTGGGATGAATTAATGTCGATCTTTAAGACCCTATTTACTTTGGATGAGCGTGGAATGATCCGCCGGGAAGGGATCAGAGTCTGGGATAGGGAACACCAAGGGGGGCCAGGGGCAATACCTGGAGAAACTAAATTTCCCCTAGTAAACCCAAATTGGGATAAAACTACTAATGATGGTCGCACGCGAATGGATGAGTTCAGGGTTAATCTAATAAGAGGAATAAAGGAGTCTGTTCCAAAAGGGCAGAACTTTAAGAAGGCATTTGAGGTTCCCCAAGGTCCCGAGGAGAACCCCCTCGGCATTTCTGACTAGATTACGTGCGGCCATACAGCAATATGCAGGGCTGGATATAGAATCCCCAGCAGGTGAACAGTTGGTATTGACAGGTTTTGTTACCAATTCAGCCCCAGATATCAGGAAGAAATTACAAAAGATAGAGGATTGGCATGAACAGGGAATATCACAGCTTTTGCAAATTGCACAAAAGGCATACGTCCAGAGGTCTGAAGAAAAACAGAAAGGAAAGGCTAAGATTTTGATGCAGGCAGTAAAGGAAGTTGTGGATGGAAAGCAAGGAAATGTTAGGAGCCGTGTGTCAGCTCCTGGATGTTGGGAGGAGCGCCGGGAGTGGGGAAGAGCAGGGCAGAGGTAGACGGCGACCGTTCCCAGGACCCCATGGACACCCTGGCAGGAATTGGGAGACAGGAGCATTAGTTTGCTACTTTTGTAAAAAGGAGGGACACTTTAAGAGGGAATGCCCGATGCAGGCTAGGGAGACGCGATCTTATGTATTGATGGAGGCAGATCATGAATAGGGAGGTCACGGTTCTCAGTCAATACACACTGTGGGGCAGCATGGAGAACCATTGGTAAATTTAAGCGTAGGACCCCACGCTGACAATATGACTTTCCTAGTAGACACCGGGGCAGCCCAGTCTAGCATTGTACGATGGCCAGAGGGTGTTACTACAGAAGGGACGGTGATGATTTCGAGGGTGGGGGGGAGAGATTTTGCGGTCCCTAAATTAAAGAATGTAAAGATACAAATGGGAGGAAAAATTGTAACCGAGGATATTTTATTAATTCCCCAAGCTGGGGTTTGCTTGATGGGATGTGATTTACAGGACCAATTGGCTATCGGTACCAGACCACAGGGATCAGGTATTGGGGTTCAATTTTATGTGCTGACAGAGGAGGATCGGAAAATAATAAATCCTAGAGTATGGGCGAAAAAAGGAAATAGAGGAGGGTTAGATGTTCCTCCCCTGCAAGTTACTCTAAAGGACCCCGACCAGGTAGTTCGACGAAAAGCTGGCCGAAAGGGTCTGCAGCCAGTAATTGACCAACTAGTGAAAGAAGGTATACTCGAACCCTGTATGTCACCTTTTAATACTCCAATTTTGCCTGTCCAAAAACCAGACGGCATATACCGATTAGTACAAGATTTGAGAGAGTAAAACAAAATTATTCTTACCCGTTACCCGGTTGTACCTAACCCTTATACGTTGATGGGTAAGATTGATCCCCATAGTAAGTGGTTCAGTGTAATTGATCTCAAAGATGCCTTCTGGACCTGCCCTTTGGCAATCGGCAGTAGGGACATGTTTGCATTTGAGTGTGAAAATCCTTTTACAGGACAAAAAAATCAATACCGGTGGACGGTTCTTCCCCAGGGTTTTACTGAATCACCAAATTTATTTGGCCAAGTTTTGGAACAAGTATTAGATGAGGCCCCTCGGAAAGAAGATTGTCAATTACTACAATATGTTGATGATTTATTAATCACGGGGGAAATGTATGATTCAGTTAAACAATACACGGTTGATTTGTTGAATTTTCTAGGGAAGAAAGGTCTTAGAGTGAGTGAATCGAAGTTGCAATTTGTTCAATCTGAGGTTAAATATTTAGGTCATTTGGTTAGTCAAGGAATTAGGAAGATAAGTCCAGAGAGAATACGTGGTATTTTACAGGTCCCGCTTCCAAAGAATGCCCAAGAACTTAGGAAATTCCTTGGTCTAGTGGGATACTGTAGAATTTGGATTGAGAATTATTCTAGCCTGGTAAAATTTCTTTATGATAAATTTGCGACTCTAGGGGGCGAGCCTGTTGTCTGGACAGAGGAGGAGATTAAAGATTTTACCTTGGTGAAACAGCGCCTTGTTAGTGCCCCAGTTTTGGCCTTACCTGACTTAAACAAACCATTTGACCTATATACCAATGTGAAAGACGGTGTGGCCATGGGAGTATTAACACAAGAGCGGGCAGGCTTTAGACAACCAGATGCCTTTCTATCAAAGGTTTTAGATCCTGTTTGTCGTGGTTGGCCAGAATGCGTGCAAGCAATTGCAGCCACTGCTATTCTAGTAGAGGAAGGACGAAAAATTACGTTTGGGGCCCCGATGGTAGTTCACACCCCTCACACAGTCCGCACCATTCTCTTACAACGTGCCGGAAGGTGGCTTACTGATTCCAGGATTTTGAAGTATGAAGCAATCCTAATGGATAGGGATGATTTGACATTGGTTACAAATAAGGATCAGAATCCAGTCGCCTTCTTGGTTTCTCCAGATTCTGATACTGTCCCTGATGATTTAGAGCATGTATGTTTAGAAGTGATAGATTTACAGACTAAAACTAGAGACGATTTAAGTGATGAACCTTTACAAGAGGGTGAAAGATGGTCTATTGATGGATCTTCCCGCTGCCTTGACGGCATTCATTATAGCAGGTATAGTATAGTGGACGGGAATGAAGGAGTTGTGATTGAGGCCGGTCGTCTCCCCGGTACTTGGTCAGCCCAATCCTGTGAATTGTATGCTCTCTGTAGACCTCTTCAGGGTCTAGAGAACAAGGTGGGCACAATCTATACTGACTCAAAGTATGCTTTTGGTGTAGTGCACACCTTCGGAAAGATTTGGAAAGAGCGGGGAATGATAACTGGGAAAGGACAAAAGTTGATCTATGAAAACTTAATTGTTCAATCCTTAGATGCTCTTATGTTACCTGAGGAGATAGCTGTAGTACATGTACGGGGCCATCAAATTATTGACAGTCCTGAAGCCCAGGGGAACAGATGGGTAGATGAAGCTGCCAAACAGGCTGCACTCACAGAAATAATAAACATGCAACTATTACTCCCTACCCCACATGAGATTCAAAAGACTCCCATCTTTTCACAGGAAGAGGAGGTTTATATGAAAGAACAGGGAATGGGTCAAACTGCAGATGGGTTATGGTGGACGGCAGAGGGACGCCAAGTCCTGAATAAGGCCTTGGCTCGTCAAATTATTGATCAGCTCCACCAGCAGACACACTGGGGAACGCAGGCACTGGTTGATGCCTTTGTACGGTCCTTTAATTGTTCTGGGATATACACCATAGCCAAATAAAGTACTCGGGGATGTCCAATTTGTCAGCGAGTAAATAAGAAAGTAATGCGCCAGGCAATGCCTGGGGGTCGCGATATAGCCGTACGCCTGTTTCAACGCATACAGATTGACTTCACGGAATTACCTAAGATAGGGGTTTATAAATATCTCCTGGTGATGGTGGATCATTTTACTCGATGGGTTGAGGCTTTCCCGACCCCTAATGATCGTGCGAGCACCGTTATTCGGATATTACTAGAGGTTATTATTCCATGTTACGGCATTGTTCAAACCATTGACCCAGATCGAGTACCTCTCAGGTACTCCAGGAGGTGTGTAAAATCTTGGGAATTGATTGGCAGTTACACACCCCATGGCACCCCCAGAGTTCAGGTCGTGTCGAGCGGATGAATCAGACTCTGAAAAATCAACTCACTCGACTTTATGAGGAAACTGGCCTCTCCTGGATTAAATGCTTACCCTTAGCTTTAATCAGGATTCGCACAGCTCCTCGTAAGGACCTTGCTGTCTCACCATATGAGATGATGTTCGGTCTTCCCTACATGGGCTTCCACACCGATTCCCCTACCCCTGAGGCTAACGACCAATATATATCTAAATATTTACAGGGGCTTTCCACTTCTTTGAATGACTTAAAACAGAAGGGATTATTAGCTCAAACCCCACCCTTGGACTATCCCATTCATTCCATTAAAGCTGGTGATTGGGTATATGTACAAGCGTGGCAAGACCATAAACTGGAACCTATATGGAACGGCCCTTATTGTGTATTTTTGATTACAGACACTGCAGTATGGACAAAAGAAAAGGGATGGACTCACGTGCAACGTGTTAAGTGTGCTAATCCACAGATTAAAGACATTGACAATATCCCCTCTACCTGGCATGCAGTCTCGCATCCTTCTGGTCTGAAAGTCACGCTCCGCCGAAAAAATTGTTATAATGTTATTTTTACTATTTGCGGAATTGTTTTCCTGCTGGTCCCCAATTTTTGGGAAACTACCTAACTGTACACTATGTATTAAGCCCTCCTGGAATAGGGGCAGCAGAGGTGATAGTTACTTTGAAGAACGGACAAGTTTACCTTTAGAATGCAGACAGGGCATAGGTAGGAAGTGCATTCACAGTGGGGTACCTTATTTGGTATGGTTTAATCTAGGATCTCAACATGGACCAGGGAAGCAAAACTGTCCTAGGGGAGTGGCTTGGGTCTGTATCCCGGCCTCTACAGGTATTAGAAAGACGTGCTAAAAACATGGTACAGAGAAGATGGTGGGAGAATTACAAGCAAGACATTAGTCAGGGCTATAAATGGAGTAGGAATAAAGGGGATATATATGCTAATGCTCGTAGACAGGCTGCTACTCACCGGTTAGGTGACAATAAGTGGGTAGATTTGAGTCAACAAACAGCTGACTTGCTGGAATTGAAGAATTGTTGGATTTGTGGAGGCCCAACTAGAGATGGTACCTGGCCCTGGCAAGGTGAGCCTTTGGATATATGGCAACTTCTACGCTTTAATGATACAACGGATAAACTTGAACGCCCCTCCCAAGCTTGGCATCTTGCAAATCACCCATTGGGTGACGAATGTATCCGGAAGGATGAAGGCTGTCACTATAAGGGGGATTCAAGTTGTAAACGACTTAAGCTGCTCAAGAATACTACAGCTGTTTGGCATCCCGCAACCCCTACCTGGTATTTCTCTATGAAAAGAGATTCGGATTGTGTGCTTTATGAGAATATTAATGACACCACTGACATATGGAACTGTTCAGGTAACAATCCTTACCGGGGCATACCCTCACTTTGGCAGATTTGGAACCAGACTATCCCACATGGATATGCACCAGAGGGTTTATATTGGATTTGTGGGAATATGGCTTATACTTTTTTAGAACCTGATTGGAGCGGCACTTGTTGTATTGGAATCATTCAACCTCAATTTGTCTTATTGCCTTTGCAGGCTGACCATCACCTTTCCACCAAAGTATACATGCGCCTGATTCCACAATCTCCTCAGGATACTCGCACAAGGAGAGAGCTCAGAATTGGAGATTGGGGTGATGACTGGCCCCCTGAACGTATTATTTCATATTATGGCCCTGCTACTTGGGCTCAGGATGGATCATGGGGATATCGAACCCCCATTTATATGTTAAATCGTTTGATCAGACTCCAGGCAGTTTTGGAGATTATTACTAATCAGACAGCGACAGCCTTAGATTTATTGGCTGATGAGCAGCAACAGATACGTGCTACAGTTTATCAAAATCGACTGGCCCTCGATTATTTGTTGGCTGCTGAAGGCGGTGTCTGTGGAAAATTGATGACAATGGCCAGGCAGTAAAAAATATTTCTACAGAAATTCGAAAACTTTCCCATGTCCCAGTCCAGACTTGGCATCCTTGGTCTGGTATGTGGTGGACTAAACTTCTTACTGGCGACTGGAGTTGGATACACACAGCCCTTATAGCAGCTGGGCTTTTTGTTTTAGCCCTCATAATAATTCCCTGCCTAATGCCTTGTGTGCAGTGTTTAATTCAACGGGCCCTTTGGCAGGTCACTACAACTCAAATTATGTATGCTTCCCAAACTCCGTCTGATGATGCTAAGGCTGCAGTTCGTTTACTCACTCGCTGGGAAAAGGATCAAGCTTAACAGAACACTACCGAATGGGGATTTACTAAGCGTAGCTAAAGAAAAAGGGTGGATTGTAAGGGATACTGGATAAGGGATACTGGAATGTGAGGAGTCAAGCAAGTGCTAATTAAGGATGAAGTATTATGGGTTAACTTAAGGTGAAGGGATACTGGAATGTGAGGAGTCAAGCAAGTGCTCATTAGAAATGAAGTATTATGGGTTAAATCAGGGTGAAGGGATGCTGGAATGGGAGGAAGGGTTATAAAAGTATAATAAAATAAGGATCTTCAAAACAGGATAGCAAGTAGATAGCTTTAGCAAGTCTTGGGGATTGATTAATGAGTAAAGAACAAAGACATGATATTTCCTGGCTAACAAGTTTGCAGGAAGGCACATAAACTGATAAGAAGTTAGAATCCACGTGGGCAGAATTACCTAATGCTAAACCAATCCAGGAGGCAGAAGAATGTTAGGGGGAAGGTATCTCTGTACTGAAATGAAATGTATAAAAGTTGGGTCAGCCTCAGTATCTGTGTGTATTCCCAGGGTAAGGGGAAGCACCCAACTTTTCATTGTTGTAATAGTATAGTAAAAGTTCTTTGTTCTTAATTTTTGTCTCGAGCAAATTCTGTGAAGGTACTTCTGTTTCTCACATGTATCTTTATCTTTGCTATATAAAGTATACTTGATCTGCTGAGTCTCTCCAGCCTTGTGTTTTTATCTTATTAAAGAAGCTTGAGCTTTAATTTTGTTTGGGAGTTTTTATGTTCAGCTGGCAGAATTTTTTTGTTCTTTCGAAATATTAAATAAAATTGGATAAAGATGTTTTCTTACAGAGTTTGCCTTTGACTTGAAAATATTGCTTGTGGGCCATGGCATGTGAGGTCTGAAACCAGGTGGGCCTTCCCCAATCTTTCTTCTTATCCCTGCTGCAGATGGTCCAAGGTCCAGAAGGCGATGTGAACACCATGGTCTGTCAATGCATCCTTCCTTTACCAAGATGGCGGACACGGCGTCCTTCACCAAGATGACGGCGGCGGCCATTCCCTGCGCATGCGAGCTCAGTCGCCAGAAGGGCGGCGCATGCGCCTTTCGGCGAGGCGTCCCGACGGCGACGTGGCGCAGTGTGTCACGAAGGCGCTTCACTCCCGCCCGGCCCGAGCGACGTGATGGGTGAGTGCGGGCCGGCGGCTGCGGTTCGTTGTGTGGGGGGGGACAGCCGGGCCTAAGAGAGGAGGCCTTGAGGGCGAGGCTAGGGTCGGTGATATGATGAGGGGAGGGAGGGAGGGTTGGGACCGGTAACGGGTAGGCGGCGCTGGGTCAAGGGTCGCCTTAGTGGCCTTAGGAGCGGGGCTAGGGAGGGGCGGGACCAAGGCGGTGCTCGGGGAGGGGAGGGGATAGATGGGGTGGGGCAAGGGATGGGAGAGACCAGGGCGGGGAGGAGTAGAGTGGTGGCCAGGGTGGAAGGAGGGGCAAGGGAAAGGGGAGGGTCCAGAATGGGGAGGGGCAAGGAAAGGGGAGGGGTCATCAACGAAAGGGGCAGGGCCAGGGAGAGGGAAGGAGCGAGGCCAGTGAGGGGGGTGTGTCCATGGAGGGGCGTGAAGGGGTTGGGGCCAGGGCTGTGCTAGGGGGAGGGGAGGGGAGGGGATAGAAGGGGTGTGGCAAGGGATGTGAGAGGCTAGGGAGGGGAGGAGAAGAGTGGTGGCCATGGTGGAGAGAGGAGAGGGTCCAGAGTGGGGGAGGGGGAAGGGGAAGGGCTATCAAGGAAAGGGGCATGGCCAGGGAGAGGGAAGGGGTGGGGCCAGTGAGGGGGGTGGGTCCAGGGAGGGGCAGGACCAGAACATTTGGACAGTTTCTTTCCAGCTGTTATCAGGCTCTTGAATGAACCCCACTCCAGTAAAACAATGTTGCCCTTGCTCAGGCCCAACTGATCTCTCTGTAACACTGCACTCCACACCACAACTTTCCTTGGACAGGAGCAAGAGTCGGCCATATGGCCCGTCAAGCCTGCCCCGCCATTCAATATCATGGCTGATCTAATGATCAGCTCGTCTCCACTGACCTGCCTTTTCCCCATATCCCTTAATTCCCCAACTATGTAAAAATCTGTTCAACCTTGTCTTAAATATATTTATCGAGATCTCCTCCACTGCTTCAGTGGGCAGCAAATTCCACAGATTCCCCACCCTCTTGGAAAAGCAGTTCCTCCTCATCTCCGTCCTAAATCTACTCCCCTGAATCTTGAGGGTATGTCCCCTAGTTCTGGTCTCTGCCACCAATGGAAACAACTTACCTATCTATGCCTTTCAAAATTTTATGTTTCTCATTCTTCTAAATTCCAGCAAGTACAGTCCCAGACGACTCAATCGGTTCACACCCATGTGAAGAGGTCCCCCCGAATGTTCCTTTTAATCCTCTTACTCATCCCCTCCAGTTCAAGTCAAGTGTATTGTCATCCGACTGCACAAGTACAGCCCGATGAAACAGGGTTCTCCGGTCCTCAGTGAAAAACATGCAGACACACAACCAGACATAATGCACATATGAGCAAACAGTAAATATCGCAGGACAAATATGCATCAGTACAAGAAAATAAATACTGTTTCATGAAGATGAGTATCTCGGAGGGATTGTGTGAACAGTTCCCTTGGTTGTTCAGCATTCTCACTGGCCATGGGGAAAAAGCTGTTCCTCAGCCTGGTGGTGCTGTCTCTGATATTCCTGGATCTCTTTCCAGCTGAAAGATGCTATGTGCGGGATGGAAGGGGTCCTCAACAATTTTGCGCACCCTCTTCAGACAACTATCCCAGTAGATCACATCAGTGGGGAGGGGGGGGGGGAGAGAGACTCCAGTGATCTTCTCTGCCCCTCTTATGGTCCTGTGGATTGACCTCTGATCCATCTCTGCAGCATCCCCACCCACACTGTGCTGCAGCCGGCCAGGACGCTCTCAATAGAGCTCCTGTAGAAGGTTGACATGATGGTGGCCGGTAGCCTTGCCCACAGTCTTCTCAGGAAGTGTAGTCACTGTTGTGCCTTCCTGATAAGTGAGGATATGTTGAGTGTCCACGATAGGTCACTAGTTAAGGAAACTCCAAGGAACTTAGTGCTCCCCACTCTCTCCACTACAGAGTTGTTGATGTGTAGCGGGTACATTAACCCCCTTTGCTTTGCCTTACAGCCGTCAGCACCGGCTCCTCACTCCTGCTCTCCTCCTTGATCACCCTCCTGCTCTTCACTGGGATGCAGATGTACAGCCGGCAGCTCGCCTCCTCCGAGTGGCTGACCATACTGGGAGGATTCCTCGGATCCATTCTCTTCATCATCTCTCTGACTGTATCCTTGGCTAAAATGAAAGGAGTAGGGGGAATGGGAACCTCCCCTCTCCTCCACATGCATGCTTGTCTGTGGCAGCGGTGAGATTGAGCAATCCACTCCCTCACAGGGTTCTTCTGCCTCTCGTCCTCGCCACTTCTCTATCCTCCCCCCCTTGCCCCTTTTCCCTCTCCTCATCGCTTCTACCTCTCCTCTTGTTCCCTCTCCTCGTTACTTCTATCTCTCGTTCCCTTCTTACTCCCTTGCCCTTTCTCTCTCCCCTCGCCCCTTCTCCCTTCCCCTCACCTCTCCCCTTCTCTCTCTCCTTGCCCCTTCTCACTCCCCCTCATCCCTTCTCACTCCCCCTCATCCCTTCTCACACCCCCTTCTCCCTCTCACACCCCATTTCCCTCCCCTTGCCCCTTCTCCCTCTCCTCTCCTCTCACCCCTTCTCACTCCCCCTTGCCCCTTCTCACTCCCCCTTGCCCCTTCTCACTCCCCCTTGCCCCTTCTCACTCCCCCTTGCCCCTTCTCACTCCCCCTCGCCCCTTCTCACACCCCATTTCCCTCCCCTTGCCCCATCTTACTCCCCCTTGCCCCATTCTTTCTCCCCTTCTGCCTATCCCCTTCTCCCCTTGCCCCTTCTCACAGCACTTCTCCCTCCACCCCTTTTCCCTCATCACCTCACCTCCCTCATCCCCATGCCCCTTCTCCCTCATCCCCATACCCCTTCACCCTCCCTCGCCGTTTCTCTCTCCTCCTCCAGCCACTGGCGATCGACGCCCTCCCCAACTTTCACCATTTTGTTTTGGGAGGGGCACCCCAGATTGGCTGGGTCAATCTCCTGCTTCTGTCCGACACTCCTGGCATTCCCATCCACTGGGATATGCTGAGATACTCCACCCCTTACCCCCCCCCCCCACCCCCCTAATGCACACAGGGTGAAGACCTGGAGTTTTGGCCACCATGCAGGAAAGACGTCATTGAGCTGGAGAAGGTGTAGGGAAGATTGACGAGGGTACGTCGGGACTTGGGGGCCTGAGCTACAGGGAGATGATGAGCAGGCTGGGGCTTCATTTCTTGGAGCGCAGGAGGATGAAGGGGTGATCTAGAGGTGTACAGGAATAGATCGGGAGTGGCTCAATTAGCATGGCCGTCAGCACAATGTTGCTATGGCAGCAGCAACCCAGGATCGAAACCGACGCACTCTGGTTCTTCCCGTGACCCACACGAGAGTCCTCAGGGTGCTCTGGTTTCCTCCCACTTCCAAAGGCGCAGGTTAATTGGCCACCTGGATGGGAAGTGAAGGTTCGTAGGCCGGAAGGGCCTGTTGCCATTGTTACAAGATCAAACCAGCAACCACAAAGAAGGCATATCACACAGGGGGGTAAAGATGAACAATTACTTTATTAACAAAAATTTCACCTTCAAACTTTAATTCAAAATCCCCCCTTTTATAACAATGCCCACTGGTTACTATGCAAATCTCTATAACTGAAAAAACTAATACATTCCCCAGCCTAAATATATGTAATTAAAGTCTAAGTTATATTTCCAATCAGCTCACAGAAAAACTTAGACTCAAAACAAACACAAAACTCACAAAACTTCGATCTCAAACGAAGCAAAGATCATAAACAAAATTCAGTTTGTTTGGTAAACTGAAGCCAAAAGATCTTTGAGAGAGAGAGAGAGAGAAAGAGAGCACAAAATTCGAAGTTGTCTTGTGTTGCTGCAGAGAGAGAGGAACCACTGGCCTGGTCCAGATCCTTTTGGCTGCCTTCGGAATGTTCATCCCTTATATTGGAATCCCAACATTCTAAACTGTCCTCCAGACCATGACTCATGCTCTGGGCCTCCTTCCATTCCACAGCACCACTCTGTGGTGGTTTATCGTCCAAGTCCATTTTTGCACATGCTCAGTCCGTCTCCCACACTCTCAGCAGTCCACCTTCACCTTGGCTCTCTATGGCAAACTGTCATTTTTTAAACATAAAACCACACAACACATCATAGGCCAATACACAACACAGAACTCTGTTACACCATCCTGTTTCTCTGAAATTAATAAAACCTACAGAGTCTTTTTCCAAGAGCAAGGGACTTGGTAACTAGAGGATATAGGTTTTAAGATGAGGGGTGGGGGAAGTCTTAACAGGAATCTGAGGGGTAATTTTTTTTTACACACAGTCTGCTGGAGGAGGAGTTTGAGGCAGGCCCTACTGCAAAGTTTAAGAAACATTTGGAATGATCCATGGATAGGATGGGTTTAGAGGGTTGTGGGCAGGTGGGATCAGGGTGGGAGGGACATTTGAATAGGTCCATGGATAAGATGGGTTTAGAGGGATGTGGGGAGGTGGGACATTTGGACAGTTCCATGGATAGGCCGGATTTAGAGGGATGTGGGCAGGAGGGACCAGTGTGGGTGGAACACTTGGACGGATCCATGGATTGGACGGGTTTCGAGGGATGTGGGGAGGTGGGACCAGTGTGGGTGGGATATTTGGACAGTTCCATGGATAGGATGGGTTTAGAGGGATATGGGCAGGTGGGACCAGTGTGAATGGGACATTTGAATAGGTCCATGGATAAGATGGGTTTAGAGGGACGTGGGCAGGTGGAACCAGTGTAGGAGGGACATTTGAATGGGTCCATGGATAAGATGGGTTTAGAGGGACGTAGGCAGGAGGGACCAGTGTGGGTGGGACATTTGGATGGATCTATGGATAGGACGGGTTTAGAGGGATATGGGGTCAAACATAGGCAGGTGAGACTAGTGTAGGGGGGACATTTTGGGCAAGTTGGGCTCAAGGGCCTGTTTCCTTGCTCTGTGGGGGCATTGAGTTGGTGTTAGTATTTCAGTTGGATGCAGGGAGTGGTGTTGATGGGACTGGGAATGGGTGAATGGGAGAACCCAGCACGTCCATAGCCTTAACTCCCCTGACACAGGCCTTCAACAACTTGGAGAGTGTGGTGTTTGGCAAAGGATTCCAGGCAAAGATATTCCCGGAAAGTAAGTCTCAATTATGTAGGCATTAGTTATGTGGGACTGTTCCAAAGTAGTTCTGGAAAGGGGCAGGGTTTCAATCCCTCTCCCCTCACCCCCGGCATCAGAGATATTCCTGCAGGAATGGGCCTGGGATGCATGAAGTATTTCCATGGTTTGATCAGTTGTGTGTTAGTGTACCCAGGGGATCCAGGGAATGTGTCAAGGTTTACAGGGGGTCACAGGGAGACTGTCAGTGTTTACAGAGGGGTCCCAGGGAGTGTGTCAGTGTTTACAGGGGGTCCTAGGGTGAATGATGGAGCTTATAGAGGTTCCCAGAGAGTGAGTCGGTTTACAGTGTGATTCAGAGAGCGTATCAGTGTGTACAGGGGGTCCCGGGGAGCGTGTTGGTATTTACTGTGGGTCCTAGGGGATGTGTCAATGTTTACTGATGATCTTGGGGAGCATGCCACTGTTTACTGGGGTCCTGGGGAGTGTGATGGAGTTTACTGGGGGTCCCAGGGAGTTTCACTGTTTACTGGGGGGGGGCCCTGGGAGTGTGTCAGTATTTACTGGGGGTCCCTGGGAGTATGTGGGTGTTTACTGGGAGTCCCGGGGAGTGTGTCAGTGTTTACTGGGGGTCCCAGGGAGTGTGCCAGTATTTACTGGGGATCCCATTAAGTGTGTTGGTGTTAACTGAGGGGTCCCTGGGAGTGCGTCGGTTTTCACTGGGGGTTCCGGGGAGCATCGGTGTTTACTGGGGGTCTTGGGGAGTGTGTCAGTGTTCACTGGGGGTCCTGGGGAGTGTGTCAGTATTTATGGGATGTGTAATCATCTCCAAGGGGTTTGGATGCCAGCGTTCTGATTAATTGGGAGCCTCTCTTCCCTTCAGTCACCTTGTGCCTGCTGTTGTCCCTTTTCGCCTCTGCATTGATCCACCGTGTCTGCGTCACCACCTGGCAAGTATACCTGCGTGTTAATCTGTGGCAGAGAAATCCCACACGTAGTGGACTGGCCCATCCCTTGCACATGATCCATCTCCCTCCATTCCCTTCATATTCCACAGGTCTGTCCAGAAGCCCCTCAAACAGAACTGTTGCATCTGCTTCCATCTCTGGCAGACCATTCTTGGCACCCACCACTCCCAATATACAGTAAAAACGTATCTGCCACTAACGGGGATTGGCTGATGCCGGATAAGTGTATTTTCCAGTTGCTTGTGACTTGGTCTTACAATGCCTAACTAATACATGCATTAAGAATAAACAGTTTAAAAGACAAAAATACTATACTGTGCTTACACTAAACAAACTTCACATGCATGAATATACAGTACATCTCCAATTATCCAAGATGGTCAGGACCGGGCCTATTTCGGATAAACGATATTTTCAGAGAGTTGGTCATTTTTTAAAAACAGCCCAGTAGCAACAGCAAATCATTTATAACAGCGTTTAAACAACAAGGGAAGACTTTTTAAATGTTTAATTCTCACTATAAACAACCTGAACAAAATAAGATAAATAAGAAAATTTATCCAAAACATTTTCAACCTGTGACATCAGTTCGGCGTGGAGAAAATTTTGGATAACTGAGAATTACTAATTGTTTCGAATATCCTCATTTATCTGAAAATTTTCAGAGGTGAAATTATGTCATTTCGGCTTCGAAATTTTTTGGATAAATGAGGATTTCTGAACTTTCTGAAATCCTCAATTATCCGAAAAAATCTTCAGAGCTGAACAGATGTCACTTCCGGGATGGAGAACTTTTAGGGAAATGAGGATTTTGGATAATCTGACTTCGGCCCATTGGGGTCGTACCGAAAGCAGTTTACTTTATTTTCAGTCACATTCTTTGAAAATGTTTAACTGTCGCTGCATCTCCAGGTTCCTCCCCCTCCAAAAGACGAACAATAACATTACAGATAATTACTTCCACCCCCCCTTCCTCAAGTTGACAGATAAAGCCTCTGACCGGGGCGACTCTTACTAAGCAGGGATAAGGAGACTCTTTAAGAGTCGCCCCAACACGATCGGCATCGACCATCCTGGGCGATGACATTGGTGTTTCACACACCTTTATTCAAACAGCTGCTACAAACAAAGCCCGACCAAGGCCCTCCCTCCGCTGGCTGGATATTTGCTCCCATCTTCAAAGGTTTATGTGTTACTTCATAGAACATTTACAAACATGTATTTTTTAAAACTTGTCATTTTATTCTTATTTATTTTAATTTTTAAAAATTATTTTCTTTGTTTTGTTGGTTGCTTGAAGCTTCCGGTTGCTTGAATTGCAGATACCAGGGGCTTTACTGTATATAAAAAAAGTTCTTGCCCCCCACATCTCCCTTAACTGACCTGAAATATGTCCTCCACAGTGTGTGAGATTTTAACCCTGGGGCACAGATTGGGACTGTCAATTTCTCTCACAACTGTATAAGCCTCCAGATTTCCCCTTAGCCTCTGACACCCCAAGTCTGTATGAACCTTTCCCCTGAGCTCATACCCTCTAATCCGGTCCACATCCTGGTAACTGCCTCCTGTAGCTTGTCAGATGTGTCCAACACTCCAGAGAAAACAACACAAGTTTGTCCAACCTCTCCCCATAACCCAGACCCTCTAATCCCAACGGCATCCCAGGAAATCTCTTTCCGAAGCATCAGTCGTTCCAGGGATAACAAGTGAGACAGGAACGTCTGCAGACAGTGAGATTGCAGCAAATGGACAAAAAGTGCTGGAGTCTCGCAGTCTCGCAGCGTCCACATGAGGCAAAGGCAAAGATGTGTAAACAGCGTTTCGGGCCTGAGCCCTTCGTCAAGGTCTTAGCAGAAAGAAGGCAGGGGGAGGTGGGAAGAGGAGGCAGGAGGGAGGAGCACAGGCCAACAGCCAAGAACATGGAGAGGATGGCTGAAGAGGAATGGTGAGAACTGATCGGGCTGGGGGGGTGGGGGGGGCCGGCTGTGCAGAGGATATGGAGAGTCTGCAGAGGGATATAGACAGGTTAAGTGAGAGGGCAAGGGTCTGGCAGATGGAGAACAATATTATCCACTTTGGAAGGGAAAATAGAAGATCAGATGATTATTTAAATGGCAAGTGATCGCAGCCGTGCTGCCATGCAGAAGGACTTGGGAGGGCTCATGCATGAATCGCAAAAGGTTGGTTTGCAGGTGCGGCAGGTGATCAAGAAGGCAAATAGAATGTGGGCCTTCAATGCGAGAGGGATTGAATTTAGGAGCAGGGAGATTATGCCAGAACTGTACAAGGTCCTAGTGAGGCCGCATCTGGAGAACTGCATGCAGTTCTGGTCTCCTTACTTGAGAAAGGATGGAGGCGGTGCAGAGAAGGGCAGGTCTCCTTTCCTCCAGCTTCCTACCCCTTATCCCTCTCTTTCTTTTTCCCCCTCCCTTTCAAGCTCTGCATTAAGAAGATTTAAAAAATAAGCAACAGGAGCAGGGGTCGGCCATTTGGCCCATCGGGCCTACCCCGCCATTCAATGAGATCAGGGCTGATCTGATAATCGGCTCATCTCCACCCACCTGCCTTTTCCCCATATCCCTTAATTCCCCTACAATGTCATAATCTACCCAACCTTGTCTTAAATATATTTTTCACCTCCACTGCTTCAACAGGCAGCGAATTCCACAGATTCCCCACTCTCTGGGGAAAAGCAGTTCCTCCTCATCTCTGTCCTAAATCTACTCCCCCGGATCTTGACACTATGTCCCCTCGTTCTGGTTTCCCCCACCAATGGGAACAACTTACCGACCTCTATCTTATCTATGTCTTTCATAATTTTATACATTTCTATAAGATCCCTTCTCATTCTTCTAAATTCACCAGGTAGATTCCAGGAATGGGGCGGGGGGTGGGGGGGGTTGGCCTATAAGGAGAGACTGTGTCGTCTGGGACTGTTCTTGCTGGAATTTAGAAGAATGAGAAGGGATCTTATAGAAATGTATAAAATTATGAAAGACATAGATAAGATAGAGGTCGGTAAGTTGTTCCCATTGGTGGGGGAAACCAGAATGAGGGGACATAGTGTCAAGATCCGGGGGAGTAGATTTAGGACAGAGATGAGGAGGAACTGCTTTTCCCCAGAGAGTGGGGAATCTGTGGAATTCGCTGCCTGTTGAAGCAGTGGAGGTGAAAAATATATTTAAGACAAGGTTGGGTAGATTATGACATTGTAGGGGAATTAAGGGATATGGGGAAAAGGCAGGTGGGTGGAGATGAGCCGATCATCAGATCAGCCCTGATCTCATTGAATGGCGGGGTAGGCCCGATGGGCCAAATGGCCGACCCCTGCTCCTGTTGCTTATTTTTTTAATCTTCTTAATGCAGAGCTTGAAAGGGAGGGGGAAAAAGAAAGAGAGGGATAAGGGGTAGGAAGCTGGAGGAAAGGAGACCTGCCCTTCTCTTTCCCCATCCCTCTGTATCCTTTCCTCCAGCCACCCTGCCTCTCCCGGATCAACTCTCACCTGTCCTCTCATGTCCACCAGTGGTCTCAGCTGTTGGCCTGTGCTCCTCCCCCCTTCTCGTTCAGCCACCTGCCTACTTTCTGCTCATACCCTGACGAGGGGTTCAGGCCTCCCTGGAGCCTGCGAGACTGGCTAAGTTTCTCCAGCGATTTTACATGTTTGCCAGAGATAAGAACCCAGGTTTGTCCTGTCCAACCCCTTCCTGTGGCTCAGACCCTCGAATCCCTGCACCATCCCCATGAGTCTCTTCTGCCCGCTCTCTGAAGCCCCAGTCTGCAATGGGGTGACCAGAACTGTTGGCAATGCCATCTTGGCGAGTCAGGAAGGTGGGCGGGGGGGGGGGGGGTGGCGGGGGGGGGAGAGTGCCGATCTTTGACCCGAGGCAGAAATTGTGGGAGTGGGGAAGGGACGGGGATCATGCCTGGTGCCTTGGATCATTGACTCTCCTCTCTCCCCACCTCCACAGCTTCATCTTCTCGATGGTCAGCCTCTACTACCTCAACCGCCTGTCCATGGCACTCTACCAGGTTGCTCCTCCGCCCCCACCCATCACCAAGGCCCCCAAGAAGAAAAAGAACTAAGGGTCAGAGAGCAGATTGGGCAGGAAGTGGTCGGGGGGGAGGCGGAGGGGAAGAGATGGGCTTCTGGTGCACTGGGTTGGAGCCTGGAGTTTATCACAATGCAGCAATAAAATGGGGTTTAGTTTGTCTATGAGAGTCAGTGGCCTGGTTTTGCAGAGGCCTCCCCACTCAATTTTATCCCCCCTGCCTCTTGCCCTTCCCTCTCCCCCTTCTCTCTCACCCCTAACATCCTCCCTCTCCCTGTCTCTCCAGGCCTCCTCTCGCCTATCCCCACCCTCAATCTGCATCCTCACCCCTTCTCCCTCCCCTCACGCCCCCTCTCCCTCCCCTCACGTCCCTTCTCCCTCGCCTCCTCCCTCCCCTCACATCCCTTCTCCTCTCCGCTCACCCCTTCTCCCCTTGCCCTTTCTCCTTCCCCCTCATCCCTATCCCTTCACCCTTTCTCCCCCTCAGCCCTTCTCCCTTCCCCTCCCCTTACCCCTTTTCCCTCCTTCCCTTGCCCCTGTTCCCTCCGCTGTTTCTCCCTCTCTGTCCTGCCCTTGCACCAAACTCTCACTCCATCCTGATCCCAACCTTCCCTCCCTCTCTCTCCCTGCACCCTCCCACTATCATTCCTTTTCACCCTCCCCTGCCCATGATCCTTCCATCATTCCCTCACTCCCACATCCCCATCTGGTGTACTGGAATCAGAAGAGGTTGCAGATGGCCTGTTTACACTGCCCTTAAAAAGCAGGATTTAAACACCTTTTAACTGCTTCACTTACCTGTGTGAAGGCAGGATGGCGGGTCATTTTCATCCTGGTAATTGTTTGGCAAGGTAGGTAGTATCAGAGTCGAGGTGTTTCGTGCCTTCCCCACCTTCCCAGATCGCCGATGCTGTAATGCTGCAGGTCCCGGGTCCTTTTGCACCAGAATGCCGGGTCCCTGTGTAAAAGGTCGCACTGACTTGTCTTTTCTTCATTCAGTGTGAACGACCCAACCCGACCTGGCTTCAAACACGGGTCAGTCACACCCCAATTAATTGGGATTGCTGAGTAAAAGGGGTTACAGACATGGTGGGGGGTAGGGGATGGAGGGGGTTCCAGAGGCAGGGAAGGGTGTAGGGGACCAGAGGGGTTTCCAGAGACAGGGAGGGGTATAGGGGGCCAGAGGGGATTACAGAGACAGGGAGGGGTGTAGGGGACCGGAGGGGGTTACAGAGATAGAGAGGAGTGTAGGGGACCAGAGGGGATTACAGAGTCAGGGAGGGGTGTAGGGGGCCAGAGGGGATTACAGAGACAGGGAGGGGTGTAGGGGACCGGAGGGGGTTTACAGAGACAGGGAGGGGTGTAGGGGACCAGAGGGGGTTACAGAGACAAGGAGGGAGTTATAGAGACAGGGAGGGGTGTTTGGAACTGGAGTAGATTGTACAGACAGGGAGAGGTGTAGTGGACCAGAGGGTTTAGATAGAGATAGGAAAGGGTGTCAGGGTCCAGATGGGTTTTGACAAGGTTTTGGGTTCTGCTGATATTCAGTGAACCAGCAGAGGGCAGGCATGAGCTGCCAATGGGACATAGGCAGCCCCAACACTGTGGGTACATGTAGAACGTAGAACATTTCGACACTATATTGACTAAATTCAATATCCTTTGAGGCACGATGCCCACTATCCATATCCATATCCCTGCAGGGAGCTAGGATGGAGGGGAGGGGGTGTGATGAGGTAAAGACAGTGATTGGAGGAGAGGGGCGTGATGAAGTATAGATGGGGTTGATGGAGGGGAGGGATGTGATGAGGTGTAGATGGGGTTGATGGAGGGGAGGGGGTGTTATGAGGTGTCGATGGAGTCGATGGAGGGGAGGGGGCGTGATGAGGTTAAGATGGAGTCGATGGAGGGGAGGTGGTGTGATGAGGTGTAAATGGAGTCAATGGAGGGGAGGAGGTGTGGTGAGGTGTAGATGGAGTCATTGGAGGGAGGGTGTGGTGAGGTGTAGGGAGTCGATGGAGGGGATATGATGAGGTGTAGATGGAGTCGATGGAGGGGATGGGGTGTGAGAGGTGTAGATGGGGTCAATGGAGGGAAGGGGGTGTGGGTTTAGATAGAGTCGATGGAGGGGAGGGAGTGTGATGAGTTGTAGAGGGGGTTGATGGAGGGGAGAGGGTGTGATGAAGTGTAGATGGGGTCAGTGGAGTGGAGTGGAGGGGAGGGGTGTGATGAGGTGTAGATGGGGTTGATGGAGGGGAGGGGGTGTTAGGTGTAGATGGAGTCGATGGAGGGGAGGGGGCGTGATGAGGTTAAGATGGAGTCGATGGAGGGGAGGTGGTGTGATGAGTTGTAGAGGGAGGGGAGGGGTGTGATGAGGTGTAAACGGGGTTGATGGAGGGGAGAGGGTGTGATGAGGTGTAGACGTGGTTTATGGAGGGGAGGGGGTGTGATGACCTGAGCCACATTCGCAATCCTCCATGGATCTTTGTGCTCACAGTTGGGGTGGTTTCTGACCTACAGGGTGATCCAACCCCAGGGATTTCATGCTGTGGATCATCTCCCACCCCACCACCCGTAAGTTCTGCGACCAAATCCCTGGCCTCAGTGATGACGAGGCAGAGATGGTAGTCCCTCTCTTCCACGTTCCATCGAGCCGTTGGAATACTGCTCATGACACAGTTGTCATCGGCCTGATCTACAGTGGTTGTCCCTACGGTCAAGGGTCAGAGAGTGAGGGGGATTTGACTGGGGTTTGCAAAATAATGAGGGGCGGCAGGTCTTTTGCATTGAGGTTGGGTGTGACAAGAAAAAGTCTCCCCTCTCCCTCCCCCTCTTTTTCTTTCTCACACCCTCTCATTCCCCCTTCTCTCATTCCCTACCCTCTCCCCATTTCCTTTCTTGCTCTGTGCTTCCCTCACTCCATTCTCTGTCATCATCATGCCCCACCTTTCTCTCACCCTCACCCCTCTCTCAGCACCACCTTTCCCCTCTCCCATTCTCACCCTCTTGTACCCTATCCTTCGCCCCCTTTCATTCCCACGACTCTCATTCCTGCCCTTATTTTCCTTTCTCACTTCAGGTCCCCCTCACTGCTCTCCCAGACATCCTATCTTTCTCTCTCAATCTCTCACCCTCCTCTCTCTCACCCTCCTCTCTCCCCCTCTCTTTTCCCCCTCTCCTCTCTCCCCACCTTTCCACCCCCTCTTTCCTCCCCTTCCCCTCCTCTCCCTCCCCTCTCCTCCCCTCCTTTCTCCTTCTCTCTCCCCTCTCCTTCCCTCACCTTCTCTCCCTCCCTCTCTCTCCTGTCCCCCTGTTTCCCATCCTTTCTCTCCCCTTCCCACTCTCGCCCCTCCCTCTCTCCCCCTTTCTCTCTCTCTCTCTCTCTCTTCCCCCCCCCCCCACCCCCCCCATCCCCACACTCCTAACCAGCCAGATACTGGCCACATAATGTTTCCGAGCAACCGTCCCGTCTCCTGGCAACGGCCAGGAAGCTGGGAATATTTACGAGCTGGAAATGTACATCCTGGAACGAGGGGTAGGGTGGGGGTGGGGGGGGGGGGAAACTGGCTTGACACACATGAGTCAGGAGAACAGCTCGCAAACACTCGCGCCCCCACCCTCCTTGCCTTCATGCTGCAACCACTCAGCGCCAACACTGGCACTCCCTGTCCTCACCTCCAGCCGTCGATTCCCCGGCACCTGCTCCTTGACCGGAAACCTTGCGTCACCTCCATTCGATCACCAAGGAGACAGGAATTGCCGCGGCGAGAACATGGGAGGTCAGCCAGAGACTGTGGAGATGGGTGGATGGTTCCTCCTCAGGGCGGAGGGGGGGGAGGAGTGTGGGCTTCTGGCTCCTGGCGTCATCCGCTTCAGCCTGGTGTCTGGCTCTGTGTCACAAACTCCGTAGAGATCGTGACCACAGCTCCTCCTGCTTTACTCCCAAGCAGGTTCGTGGAACATTCTGGAACAGTGTCCTGTAAACTCCACAACGAGCTAACCCGGTGGTTCTCAACCTTTCCCCCACTCACATGCCACCTTATGTTATCCCTTACAGGATGTCCCGGCACCGGATGTCGTAGGTGCTCTGTGGCTAGTAATAGATTACTTAAGGTGGTATGTGAGTGGGGAAAAAATATGGTTGAGAACCACTGCTCTACTCTCTGGAACAAAACCTTCCTCCCCTCAGATGTCCTCTGGTATTTACTGGGATAAGGCACTGGCTCCCCGCCCTGTCTCGGCCCCTCATAATCTCTACTAAGTCATCCCATGCCCTTTGTCGCTAAAGAGAAAAGCCCCAGCTTCCTAAGACACGTTCTCCAATCCAGGCAGCATCCCGGTGAATCTCTTCTGCATACCATCCACATCCTTCCTGTAATGAGGTGACCAGAACTGAACACAATAAGTGTGGGGTCTCACCAGTGATTTATAGACCTCAAGGCTCCTGAACTCAATTCCTCCGACTACTGAAGCCCAGCTTCCCACAGGGCCTTCTTAACTCTCCTATCTATGGATTTAGACCCCAAGATCCAAGCTGTAAAGAACCCATTAACCCTGTGCTCAGCCTTCAAGGTTGACCTTCCAAAATGCATCACCTCACACCTATCTGGATTGAACTCCGTCTGCCACTTCTCCGCCCAACTCTCCATCCTGTCTATGTCCTGTTGTAACCTATTACAGCCTTCATCCACAACACCTCCAACCTTCATGTCATCTGTGGACTGACTGACCCATCCCTCCACTTCTTTGAAGAATTAAAAATTGCCATGAAGATGTCACAAAATTTGCATCACAGGTGCAAATATTGCTATAAATTACATTTTTTTTAAAAATCAGTGCAAAAAGAGACAGGAATCTGATGGCGGATGGGAAGAAGCCGTCCTTGTGCTCGGCTTCAGGCTCTTGTCCCTCCTTCCCGATGGTAGCAGAGTGAAGAGGCCACGGTTTGGGGGGTGGGGGGGATCCTTGAGGATAGTCGCTGCTTTCTTGTAGATGTCCTCGATGGGGTGAAGACCGGCACCCTGATGGTTCACAACTCTGTCGTCTTTTTTCTGTCCTGAGAATTGGCACCTCCGTACCAGACAGTGGTGCTAAATGTAGACAAAGAACTAACTGTAAGCAAACTGCAACACAGAGGGGGGAAAAATATTACTAAAGTGCAAAATAGTCCCTAAATGAGCCCCTGATGGAGTTTGTCGTTGAGGAGGCTGACGGTGGAGGGGATTGGGGGGGGGGGGGGGGGGGCTAGCAGCTGTTCCTGAACCCTGGTGGGTGCGAGTCCTGTGGCGCCTACACCTCCTTCTCCTGAGGGCAGCAGCGAGAACAGAGCGGGTGATGGGGACAGACCCTTAATGATTGCTGCTCCCCTCAGATGGCAGCGTTCATGATGGTGGGGGAGGGTTTTGCCCGCTATGTCCTGGGCTGTGTCCACTACCTTTACTTTCCCCAGACCAGGCCAGGTCAGCACATCTGCAGAAATCTGCCAGGGTTCCTGGTGTCGCACCAAATCTCCGCAAACTCCTGAGGAAGTAGAGGCGCTGTCGGGTTGAAAGAACGGTTCCTGGTATGACCCCCACCAGACGGAACACTGCTCCAGGTCATCTGACACAGCCCAATGTTTTGCACTCCTGACCAACTGCATGTTCATTTACCTTCCTTTTTTTAAAATGTGCCCTTCTTTGGTGTGAATCACACTTCCTGTTGATGTATTGTATGTACCAGAGAAGCTACATCAGTGAAGATGTTAATTTCTTCTGTTAAAAGTGAGGTAGGTGGAGACAGACAGATTAAACAGGAAAGTTTGCAGACCCTGTGGTTGAAGTCAAAACACAAAGCTGGAGAAATTCAGCAGTTCAGTAGCAAAAATAAAAGTACGTAACCAACGTTTCGGGCTTGAGGCGTCATTGTAGAGCTCGTCGAAAGAACCAAAGACTTGTGGATTCAAACCAAGGCTTTATTAGCAAAAGACAGGAGCTCTTCACAGGTGGCCGACCCCAGTCCAGAATGATCTGACCTGGCTAGGGACACAACCTTTTAAGGCCCAGACAATAGGCGTGGCTTAGCTCTCAGCCAATCGCTGTAAGCACAGTCTAGATACTGTAACTATATACACTATACACATTGGTGATCGATCTGTACTATCACATTCACCCCTTCTTGGAGAACTGACCCTGGAAAAAAAAAACAAAAAAACGAGGGAGAGAATGAAAGGAAGGGGTAGGTTAAGGACTAGCAGTCGGGGGGTCTGACCATCCGGCGTGACAGCCGTGGTGCCGGGATTGGGGTCGCTGGAGTGGTGTCGCCAGCGGGCTCGTCAGGTGCGACCGCTCCTTCGCTCAATTCCTCAGTCGTGTTGTCGGCAGGGTGGCCCGGGTCGTTGGGGTGCTGTTGGGCCTTCTGTTGCGGCACGGGGCCTGGGGAAGAAAGAATTGGGGAAAGTTGGGTTGGGGGGTTTGCTGGGTCTACCGCGTCCTGAGCTAGGTCCCGCCCCAAAACAGTGTCCTCCCACCCGTCTGGGAACTCAACATAGGCGTAATATGGGTTCATGTGGAGTAGAGTCACTCGGTCAACCAAGGGGTCGTTCTTTGAGTGCCGGACGTGCCGTCGCAAAAGTACAGGGCCAGGGACGGTGAGCCATGCCAGTACAGTGGTTCCTGATTCGGATTTCCTCGGGAAAAGAAACATCCTTTCGTGGGGGGTGGCATTTGTTGTGGTACATAGGAGGGAGCGGATGGAGTGTAAGGCACTAGTGAGAACCTCCTGCCAGTGAGAGTTGGGAAGACCTTTAGACCGGAGAGCCAGTGTAACCGCTCTCCATATGGTGGCATTCTCCCTCTCGACCTGGCCGTTGACGCGTGGGTTATTGCTCATGGTCCTGCTTGAAGCGATACCACACTCCAGAAGGTACTGTTGCAGCTCTGTGTTCATGAATGAGGACCCCCTATCACTGTGGATGGAATTGGGATACCCGAAAGTGGTGAAAATATTGTGAAGGGCCTGTATCACTGAGGTGGCAGTGGTGTCTGGGCAGGGCACAGCGAACGGGAAGCGGGAGTACTCGTCGATTGCCGTAAGGATGTAGTTATTACGGTTGGTCGATGGTAGGGGCCCCTTAAAGTCTACGCTAAGACGCTCGAAGGGGCGGGTGGCTTTGATAACGTGGGAGTTATCCGGATGGAAGAAGTGGGGCTTGCATTCAGCGCACACCAAACAGGCTCAGGTCATGAGGACAGGGAGTGCCAGTCATGGACTGTAGGGTAGGTTGCGCGCTTTCACAAAGTGGGCAAACCTAGTGACCCCTGGATGACAGCGCCTCATGGAGATTCTGTAGTCTGTCCATCTGTATGCTGGTGCACGTCCCCCTGGAGAGCGCGTCAGGCGGGTCGTTGAGCTTACCAGGCCGGTACAGGATGTCATAGTTAAAGGTGGAGAGTTCGATTCTCCATCTGGCAATTTTGTTGTTTTTTATCTTACCACGCTGGGTGTTGCTGAACATGAAGGAGAACGCGCGTTGATCAGTCAACAGTGTAAAGCACCTCCCAGCGAGGTAATGTCTCCAATGACGCACCGCTTCAACTATGGCCTGGGCCTCCTTCTCGATCGAGGAGTGTCTACTCTCTGGACCCTGGAGGGTTCTGGAGAAGAAGGCTACAGGCCAACCGGCCTGGTTCAAGGTGGCTGCCAGGGTGAAGTCGGATGCATCGCTCTTGACTTGAAACGGGACAGACTTATCGATCGCGTGCAGCGTCGATGTCGGATTTGATTCGATCGAAAGCCGCTCTGACTTCGGTCGAGAGAGGAAAGGAGGTGGTCTTGATAAGAGGACGCACCTTGTCGGCGTAGTGTGGAACCCATTGGGCGTAATACAAGAAAAGGCCCAGGCAGCATTTGAGCGCTTTCTGGGTATGGGGGGGGAGTAAGTCCATTAGGGGATGCATGTGGTCAGGATCTGGCATGACTATCCTGTTCTCCACCACGCAACCTAGAATAGCGAGTTGTGTGGTCTGGAAGACACACTTGTCCAAATTGTAAGTCAGGTTCAGCCGACGGGCAGTTTGAAGAAATTTGTCTAGGTTGGCGTCGTGGTCCTGCGTGTCGTGGCCGCAGATGGTGATATTGTCCAGATACGGGAAGGTAGCAGTTAGCCCGTTCTGGTCCACCATCCGGTCCATTTCCCGCTGGAAGACCGCGACACCATTCGTGACCCCAAATGGTACCCTGAGAAATTGATATAGCCGCCCATTCGCTTCAAAGGCTGTGAATGGTCGGTCCTCACAGTGGATCGGGAGCTGGTGGTAGGCCGAACGTAGGTCAATGGTGGAGAATATGTGGTATTGGGCAATCTGGTTCACCACATCCGTGATGCGTGGCAGGGGATACACATCCAGGAGCGTGAAGCGGTTAATGGTCTGGCTATAGTCGACCACCATCCGTAGTTTTTCCCCGTTCTTGACAACCACCACCTGGGCTCTCCAGGGGCTTGAACTGGGTTCGATGATGCCCTCATCCAGCAATCTACGCACCTCACTCCTAATGAATTGCCTGTTTTGGTGGCCACAGGCTTCCAGCCAGGGGTGAGGTTTGCAAAGAGTGCTGATGGGGTAATCCGGAGTGTGGAAAGGCCGCAGGATTGGTCCCAGGGCACGGGGGCGGGTTGCTCGGGTGCTTCGGGGGTGGGGCAATGGCAGACCGAGAGGGGGGCGTGGGGTCCCCCAAAGTGTAGGGACACCGTTCGGAACTGACACTGAAAGTCTAATCCCAGCAACACTGGGGCGCACAGTTGGGGAAGGACGAATAATTTGAAGTGGGTGACCGTTACGCCCTGTACTTCCAGCGTTGCGATGCAATACCCCTTTATCCCGGTCGAGTGCGACCTCATCGCTAATGAGATCCTCTGGGTAGTGGGGATAATGTCAAGTCCCCAACGGAGGGCTAGATCTGGCTGGATAAAACTGTCAGTTGACCCAGACCAGAGTCAAATAAGCAATTGGTGTAGTGTCCATGCACTTTAATCAGTTCCATTGCTCTGGTGAGGGGATGAGAGCATTGCTGGTTTAGTGTTATTGAAGCAGTTGACAGGGGAGTTTCGTGTGATGACGTCACGCAACAGGATGACGTAATAGACGTAGTCAACGCTGGAGGAGCAGGTTGGAGGACCTCCCGGAAGTGCTGTTGTGGCGGCGTCGGCGGGTGAAAGGTAAGTAGTGGGGTTTGTAGTTGCTCGCGGTTGGCGGTGGGTAGGTTGCGGCGGTCGGGCCCCAGCGGTCGTCAGCGATGGACGCTAGGGTGAGTACCTGGTTGGCCGCAGGGGTGGCTGTGGCGGCGGTAGCGTCGGCCCCGGGGGTGTCTGTGCTGGCGGCAGCAGCAGCGGTTGCCACAGTTGGGACCGAGGCCGGGTCGAGTGTTCCGCACGGGGGCGAGAGGCGGGCCAACACCATAGTTGCGAGGGTAGGCTGTCCCTTCCGGGTTCGGCATCTCCGTGACGTCAGGCATTGCCATGCAGGGGAGCCCTCGCTCTCATTGGACGAGAGCTCTGGGGAAGAAGAGTTTGAATGGGATAGTGGCGATTGGGCTTCACACAAGCCACTGTATTTGCTGGCGGCCATTTTAGACCTACAGACTGCAGCAAAGTGGCCCTTTTTAAGGCACTTCTGGCACCTGGCTTTTCTTGCTGGGCACTGGGACCTGCTGTGCTTGTCCCTCCCGCAGAAATAACATCTTGGGTTCGCAGGGGGCAGTGTAGCAGCAGCCGACAGGCCGTCAGTATCTTGGGGGGTGGTAGGGTAGAAGGGCACTCTACTCACATCAGAACATGGGGTCGAGTCCATAGAGAACAATAGAGGCTGCATCCTCCATTGTGATTGCAATCCGGGCCACGTCCTCTAGTTTTTCTACCCCTTGCTCGAGCAAGCGCAGCCTCACTTCGTTCAATCGGAGCCCGGCCACATAGGCATCCCGGACGAGGTCGTTTGTGATCTCGGCAGCAGTTTTGTCCACACAGTTACAGTCCTTGCCCAACGCCTTTAATACTTGTAAATATGCCCTGCTGGACTCGTCGGGCTGTTGCTTCCTCGACGCAAGCACGAGCCGGGGCATGAACTCTGTTCACCGGTTGATCATACAGTTCTTTCAGTACCTTTATGGCTGCGGTGTAAGTGGTCTCATCCTGGATGTTCTCGTAGACTCTCAAGGACACCATAGACAACAATGCTGTTAGACGCTGGTTATCCTCCTCCACCTCAATGAATCTCAGGAAGTTTTCAAAGTTCAGCAGCCAGAACATAAAGGCTTTGAAGGCTGTAGCTGACTGTGGGTTGATATCAAGTTTTTCTGGCCGAGTTAAACGCTCCATCCCTTTCAAAAAAAATTATTTTTGCTAATAAAATTGTAGAGCTCGTCGAAAGAACCAAAGACGTTGATCCAAACCAAGGCTTTTATTAGCAAAAGACAGGAGCTCTTCACAGGTGGCCGACCAGTCCGGAATGATCCGACCTGGCTAGGGACACAACCCTTTAAGGCCCAGACAGTAGGCGTGGCTTAGCTCTCAGCCAATCGCTGTAAGCACAGTCTAGATACTGTAACTATATACATTGGTGATAGATCTGTACTATCACAGTCATAAAGTGTCAGCTAGATGGAAGGGGGTGGCTGATGGTTCTCTTGCCCAGAAAGAAACAAAGGGGTTTGAGACTTCCTGTTGGGGGGGGGGGGAATGAGGTGTAAAGGGATTGGATGTCCACCGCAAAGATGAGGCGGTCTGGTTCCACAAATCTGAAGGCATTGAGGAGATGGAGAGCATGTGAGGTATCGTGGAGGTAGGTGGGGAGGGATTGGACCAGGGGAGTCGAGGTGAGATGAAACTAGTTCAGTGGGGCAAGAGCTGGCAGGCACCCTGGGTCTGCCCGGATGGTTGGGTTTGGGTATCTTGGGCGGGCATTTGCGGGGATGGGAGACCTTGAGGCTGGAGGCTGTGGGAGGGGAGGTGACCAGAGGTGATGCGGTTGGAGGTGGCGGGGATCCTCTGGGAGGGGTCCCTGTCGGGCCTCAGCGAGGCAAAGGTCAGTGCGCCAGACCCACTCGCCTGCGGGTTTGATGGCGAGGTTGGGATTGCTGCGGAGAGAGTGGAGGCCAAGTGTTCCGAGGGGGTGAGATTGGAGTACAGGAGGGGGCAGGTAAAGTTGACACAGTTGATGTCTTGGCGGCGATTGGAAATAAAAGGGTCCAGAGCAGGCAGCTGCCAATGTTTTTCCATACCTTGATGAAGGCCTCAAGCCCAAAACACTGGTTATTTTTATCACACATAAAGGACACGATTTGACCTGAGTTTTCACTGGAGACAGACAGAGATACAGGTACAGTGGGAAGGAGAGAGGGAGAAAGAGGGATGGGGAGGAAGATGGGGAGGGAGGGAGAGAGGGATGGGAATGAGGAAAGGGAGAGGGAGGAAGAAAGAGGTGGGGAGGGAGAGGGATGGGAATGAGGAGGGATGGGGAGGGAGAGGGAGTGGTAGAGGGATAGAGCTGGAGACAAGTGATGGGGATAGGGAGAGGGATGGGGAGGTAGAGGTGTGGAGGGGAGAGAGATGGGGAGGGGAGGAGGAGATGGTGGGGACGGGGAGAGGGGTGGGAAGTGGAGAGGGGGGTGAGAGAAGTAGGGAAGGGGTTGGTGAGTCTATGGTTCACTGGGCCTGTGAACCGCAAGGACAGATAGGCCCGAGTGATGCTGATGGATGAGCCAGGCACACACGAGGAGTGCGTAATCACGCAGTGAGTCACCGCTTTTATCAGGGGATCAGTCACATGGAGGGACCTGTTAAGTGATATGTCCTGGGTCACCAAGGGAGATGCAGGCTAGTTGTGTGTGGGGGGGGCGGGGGAGTGGTGTTTGATCAGTAGGTGGAAGTATACCGTGGAGAGTGTTTGGACTGGCTGCATCACTGGAGGTGCCAACATACAGGACAGGGAAAGACGACGGAGAGTTGTGAACTTAGCCGGCGCCATCACGGGCACCAGCCTTCACTCCATCAAGGACATTGACAAGAGGCGGTGTCTTAAGAAGGAAGCCTCTATTCTCGTGGTCACTCTGTGACCATTGGGAAGGAGAGCCTGAAGGCGAGCGCCCAGCGGCACAAGGGCGGCTTCTTCCCCTCTGCCATCAGATTCCTGAACAGTCAGACGCGGCCTCACCTCTTGCACTGATTTATTTTTAAAATAAATTTACAGCCCCACAATGCAAAGGATTTTTGTGTCAAATTCATGATAATAAATTCTGATTCTAAGGTCGGCTGGGAGGTCACAGAGAGCGAGAGCCAGAGTGCAGTGGGATTGAAGGCCAGCACCATGGCCTATTGTACACAGAACTTCAAAGGGAATACTAAATTATGTTGGGTGTAGATAGACTACATGCACACAGGCTTTTTCCACTGAGATATATATATATATATATAAATAAAACGAGAGGATATGCGTTAAGGGTGAATTTTTTAAAAAATTATTTACAGAATGGTAGAAGCTGATTCTGGCCATTTCAGTCTGTGCCTTCGGGGGGGAAACTCGCGCAGACACGGGGAGAACAGTCCTTACAGGCAGTACAGGGTTTGAACCCCAGGACGCTGGTGGTGTAACAGTGCTGCGCAAATCGTGCTGCCCCTTAATGGTTCTAGAGGTAGACTTTAAGACTTTACTCCCCGTAGACAGGGAGAATGAGGGGAGATTTGATGGAGGTGTTTAAAATTATGAGGGGGACAGACAGAGTTAATGTGGGTAGGGTTTTTCCACTGGGGCCGGTGAGGTGCAAACCAGAGGACGTGGGTGAATGGGGGAAGAGAGCGGTGGGAGTGTGGAATGAACTGAAGTAAATGCGCGCTCAATTTTAAGAAAGATCTGGACAGGTACATGGATGAGAGGGGTCTGGAGGGCAACAGACTGGATACAGGTCAGTGGGACCTGGTAGAAAAATAGTTCAGCCCAGACTAGAAGGCCCAAATGGTCTATTTCCGTGCTGCCGCGTTCCCTTGGAGGTTCTTGTCTCTTGTTGAATTCCTTACTATGTGACTGTACGTCGTAATGGCCGCTACTGTGTAAAAGTTGACCCCTATTTTTTTTGTCTCAGGCCGCCCGCCCACTGGAGCTCGGCCGCGGATTTTGGGCTGGACCCCGGCCCAGCTTCTGACACCTCGACTGCCCATGCATCCAAGCTCCCGACGCCCTGGCCGCCCGCCCATTCGAGCTCCTGACACCCGGCTTCAGATCTCACCTAGACCCCAGCCACCCGCCCATCTGAGGTCCTGATGCCCCAAACGATGCATGTAATAGTTGACCCCCCCTAAATTTTACTGTGAAAATTGGTCAACAAAATTTGACTATTACACATGTATATTCAACAGAGTTTCTCCAAACCATGGCCCACACACAATACCCAGTACATAAAGATCACATACTCAATCTAAATAACACATACATAGATATTTTGCCTGTGGCAAGAAACTTTTCCCCAGCCTGGCAGTTCTGATCTTAGACCATTAGATGGAGGAGCCATTCGGCCTGTAAAGTCTGCTTCACCATTCCATCATGAGCTGATCCATCCTTCCACTCAGCCCCACTCCTCTGTCTCCTCCCCGTACCCTGACTATTTGGATACCTCTGCCTTAAACCTGGCCTCCACATATTCACTGCCCTCTGGTTAATGAAATTTCACCCCCCCCCCCCCTCCACCTGCATCTCTATGTTTTAAACGGGCGGCCTTCCATCCTGAGGTTATGCCCCTCTTGTGCATGACCACCCCACCGTGGGAAACTACTTCGCCACGTTGACTCTGTCCAAATCTTTCAGTGTTCAAAGTGCTTCAGTGAGGTTCCCCCCCCTCCCCCATTCTTCTGGACTCCGAGTGCAGTCCGAGAGGCGTCAAACGTACCCCATAGGCTAATCCCTTTGTACCAGGAATTATTCTGGTAAATCTGTACCCTCTTCAATGCCAGCACGTTTTTGATGTCGATGCTTCTGCCCTTCCTAGGGACATGGGTCACAGATCCTGTGTGCTAGATGGAAATGGTCCCTCGAAAATTCCTTGAGCCCTATTTAAGCAATCCTCCCAGTGGATGTGGTCAATAAGAAGGAAGGGAGACCCCAGGGATCCTCTGTGAGGACCCTCTGTATTGACTTCCGGCCTGATGCTTTACAGACACTGTCCCCACACAGTGATGCAGCCAGACTGGACACTCTGTAAAATGCTATCGAGATGGGGGCCAGTCGCCTTGCCCCCCTCCCCCAATCTCCTGAGGGAGTGTAGGCTCTGCTGCACCTTCCTGACTGATGAGGTGGTGTAGGTCCAGGAGAGGCCGTCTGTTCTATGGACACTGAGCTCTCCACTCTGCACGACGGTGCCATTAATGTGCAGCGGAGAGTGGTCGACCTTCGTCCTCCTGAAGCCCTCACCAGCTGCACACCTCTCCAACCTTCCACTGAATTGTTTGCAGGGTTCCCTCACTGTCTCAAGATCCACCCACCTTCCTCCAGAGTGGACTCAGTGCAGTGTGGATGGTGGGTCACGTGACCTCCATGGGAACCCGGATTGTGGAGGGTCACGTGACCTCTCCACTGGAAACCGGTGGGAGTGTGGATGATGCTAGAGAGTCATGTGACCTCTGCACGAATCTGGTGGGAGTGTGGGCCGTGGAGGGTCACTGTGACCTCCCCGTGGGTGTCGTGGAGGGTCACATGACCTCCCCGCGGAGAACCTGGTGGGAGTGTGGATTGCAACGCGACCTCTCTGTCTGGAACCTAGCCAGAAGTCACATCACCTGCCAATCAAGTTTGGACTCTTCTTCCCCCCCCCCCCCCCCCACCTGTCAGTGCACTCCAACCACTGGACCCTTTAATTATCTGGGCTGGACCCTCCAGCTTACTGCACGATAAGGACCACCATGGTCCTGTTTTTATGTTTAAAGAAAAATTAAAAGTGACTTGTTGAAGTAACCATTTGTCTTGGTGAATTTCTATTGCCGCTGGGATTTGGGGTCCTATGGGCCCATAAAAAATGTCTCTGTTACTTCAAAGTTCAAATGTACAAATTTATTGTCAGAATACACACGTAACATCACATACAACCCTGAGGTCCTTCTTCTGTCGGCCCTTAGCACTTTCTATACCAGTTATTCTAAACTGTGAAGGCAGGTATAAATACACTGCAATAGACAAGGGCTTCAAGGCCGCTGCGCAGGTCGGCAGGGTAGTCAAGAAAGCTGATGCGTTGCCAGGCTTCATTAGTCAGGGGGGGGGATGGAGTTCAGGAGTTGACAGGTCAGATTGCAGCTCTGGTGAGACGGCACTGGGTTCGATTCTGGTCGCCTCATTACAGGAAGGGATGTGGAAGCTGCGGAGAGGGGGCAGAAGAAATTCACGGGGATGCTGCTCGGACTGGAGAATGCATTATGGGACGGGGTGAGCAGAGCTGGGGCTTTTTGAGGCAAGGTCAAGAGGCTTTTTTCTTTGGAGCGTAGAAGGATGAAGAGATCCACAAGATTCTGAGAGGCATGGACACCTTTTCGTCCCAGGTTGGAGTGGTAAACACCAGAGGGCAGCTGCCCAAAGTGAAGGGGGGAGGTCAGGGGTAAGTATTTTAGACAGAGTTGTGGGGGCCTGGAATGCATTGCCAGGGATGGAACAACAGGGGCATTTAAGAGACTTAGGCTGATGGAAGAAAAAGAGCGGGTTACGGGGTTTAGTAATTTTTTTGCTCGGTCCATACCAAATATGGGTGTACTCTTCCATGATCTAAATGGTCCCGTGTTTGAGGGAGTGCACGGCTAGGGACAGCGACCTCCACCTCCAACTCTCTCTCCCCGTCCCTTTGCAGGCGATTCCAAAATCCCCCCTCCCACTGCCCAGTGTGTTTGGCCCCCGAATCCCACTTCCCAGGGCCCAGAAGAGCAGATGCAGGGAGGCCGGCTCGTCGCCTCATCACGAAGGGGAAACGGAGAGGTGGGGGGGGTGGGGAAAGTCAAGGCCACACACGCCAGAATTCAGCTGTTAGCCCTGGACCAGGGCACGATCATCGAAGAGCACAGAGGCCAGCGGGAGTTGGCACTGGCCCATCAGGCAGTCCCGTCTGACGCCCCCGCCCGGTTGAGCACCTTGAGCCTGAGGGTGCGGCACCTCAGCTCGTCCCGCGGCAGGCCGACGAAGTAGAAGTCCTCCCGGAAGAGGGGCTCCCGGCGGCCATGGATCACGGCGCTCCTCTGCCTCTGCGTCTTGCCCGGCAGGAGGCAGAAGGTGACGCAGCAAGCCACATCCTGGGCCTGGAAGGGAGGGGGGTAGGCACCCCGGACCGCCACCAGTCTTAGGCGGAGCCACTTCTCCTCCGGCCTGTACTCGGCCTCCAGGCTGAGGCTGCCACCCCGGTCCAACACCAGAGTGCTCTGGTGGCCCCTGGGGACCGGCCAAGACCTGGGGGGCGTTGGGGAGGAGAAGGGAGAGGACTCGGCTGAGGAGGAGGCTGTGTCGCTGTCCCAAAGGCAGGGGGCAGGCCTGAGTAGACCTGAGTAGGTCTCAGGCCCGGGTAAGTCCGGGTAGGCCTCAGGCCTATGGAAGAGAGATTCTTTCCTGCGGGTGTGGGGGCTCTCGGGGAGGTAGAGGATCTCAGGGAGGTTGGCGTGCAGGCGGCACCAGGCCAGCAGCTGCGGCAGAGGGCCATGCCTCCTTTCCCTGAGCTAGGCCGGAGCCCATCCCAGCGAGGTTCAGGCCGCAGGTCTGGCGCAGCCCCTGCTTGGATCCTGGCCTGAGGGCGGGATATGGAACTCAGGGATGTTGTCTGGCGTCAGCACGAGAAGCGATAGGTGGGCTGGGCGGTTCTCGGTGCGCCTGGGCTCTCTGGCCTGGCACAGGCCCCACGCTCCGCAGAACCACATGCAGCTGGCCCCAGGAGTGGTGGAGGGAGGGTGGTCAAAACCTCTGTGCTGATGCTTCCGTCTGCTGGCTGGCTGGCTGAGCCCCCTGCAAAACACCAGGCCAGAGGTTGGTTCAGGTACCAGTCTGCAGCACCCCTCTCCTCCCCCCTCACACCTTCCCTTCTCCTCTCCTCCCCCTCACACCTTCCCTTCTCCTCTCCTCCCCCTCATACCTTCCCTTCTCCTCTCCTCCCCCCCCTCACACCTTCCCTTCTCCTCCCCCTCACACCTTCCCTTCTCCTCTCCTCCCCTCACACCTTCCCTTCTCCTCTCCTCCCCCTCACACTTTCCCTTCTCCTCTCCTCCCCCTCACACTTTCCCTTCTCCTCTCCTCCCCCTCACACCTTCCCTTCTCCTCTCCTCCCCCTCACACCTTCCCTTCTCCTCTCCTCCCCCTCACACCTTCCTTCTCCTCTCCTCCCCCTCACACCTTCCCTTCTCCTCTCCTCCCCTCACACCCCTTCTCCTCTCTCCCCCTCACACCCCTTCTCCTCTCCTCCCCCTCACAACCCCTTCTCCTCTCCTCCCCCTCACACCTTCCCCCTCTTTTTTCCTCCCTCACATATTCCCCCTCTCACATCCCTCTCTCTAGACCCTCTCTCTCTACAACCCCTTATCTCCACTGCCTCTCCACACATCCCTCTCCACACCACCCACTCTCCCTACACCCCCCTCTCTACACTCCCCTCTCCTACACCCCTCTTTCTCTACTCTCTCTCCACCCCCCTACACCCCCCATCTCTCTACACGCCCCCTCACCCTACACCCCCTCTCTCCCTACACCCCCTCTCTCCCTACACCCCCTCTCTCCCTACACCCCTCTCTCCCTACACCCCTCTCTCCCTACACCCCCTCTCTCCCTACACCCCCTCTCTCCCTCACCCCCCTCTCCCTACACCCCCCTCTCCTACACCCCCTCTCTCCCTACACACCCTCTCTCCCTACACCCCCTCTCCCTACACCCCCTCTCTCCCTACACCCCCTCTCCCTACACCCCCTCTCCCTACACCCCCTCTCCCTACACCCCCTCTCCCTACACCCCCCTCTCTCGCTACACCCCCCTCTCTCGCTACACCCCCCTCTCTCGCTACACTCCCCATCTCTCTCTTCACCCCCCCGCCACCTCCCGTCCTCTCTGACCCGCCGCTACCTTTGCCTCGCCGTTACCTTGGCTCTCCCCGACGTCCGGGCTGATGGGGACCGGGGGGGCAACTCCGAACCCTGCGACTCGCTACGATCCCCGGACGCGTCGCTGAATCGCTCCTGGCCGGCGTCGCAGCCGCTTTATACTCCCTCCCACCCACCCAGGCACTTTCCACCCCCTCGGTCAGACCCGGCTGAGGGAGGAGAAGGGGTGGGGAAAATATCGACACAGACTGGGCGGAGGGAGGACCACGGGAAAGAGAGAAGGGGTGGGGGTGGAGAGAGAGAGAGAGAGAGAGATAAGCACAGGGAGAGAGAGAAAAAAAAGAGAGAGTGGAAGAGGAAGGTAGGGAGCGAGGGGACCAGAGAGAGGGAACAGATAGACACGTGGGGTACAGAGAGGGATGGAGAAACCCTACACCCCTTCCGGTCCCCTACACCACTCCCTGTCTTGTAACCCACTCTGGTTCCCAACACCCCTCCCTTTCTCTGTAACCCACTCCCTGTCTCTTTATCCCCCTAACCCTACACCTCTCTCTGTGACCCCCTCCAGTCCACAATTAATCCTTCCTCTTTCAGTAACCCCATGATTTCCCTCCCTCTTCCCCGGATTCCCTCCATCAATCCTTGACGACTGTCAGCACCCGCCCCTCCCCCAATTCCTGGGTTGGGGGTGTACTTTCTCGGGGCAAGGTCCTGCTCATTCCTCCCTCCTCGGGGAGAGTTCGTGGACACCAGTCTCCGATGGCCGAGACACGCGATCTCCCCGTAACGTGATGCCTCGCTGCTCCCGTGTGGTGTGAGAAGGGCTGCGAGTGGAGGTGCGGGGGAGGTTGAGGGGAAGATCTCTCTGCACACGCTCCATGGTACAAACCCCCTTGAGACTCCAGTGCCTCGTACCTGCTCCCCAGCGTCAAGAGGTGACCGCTGCCAGCAACCGCGGAGAGAGAGAGAGAGAGAACCACGAAACCGACTGATATCCCAACTGAGCCTGTGAGTGTGGACAATGACGTTGAAACCTGAACTCACGGCCATTGTAAAAGTGCAGCATTAATCCTGGGCAGGGAGAGGGGATGTGAGCATCTATCAGACCCTCCTTCCATCCATCCTCAGATAAGCAGGCTACATATTAAAAGAATACCCCCCCCCCCACCCCATCCCCAGCCTCTCCCCTCCTGCCTGCAAGAACTAGGCAGCACAGCAAAGAAACAGGCCCCTTCGACCCTTCTTGTCTGTGCCGAACTATTTCTCTCTCTTGCCTCACTGACCTGCATCCCTGTAGCCCTCCGGACAAGTCCCAATTGAGGCCGCGCTCACCACTTCAGCTCCCACCACCTGACTGCGCTCCCCCTGAACGTTCCACCCCTCTCACCCTTCACCTATGTCCTCTGGCTGTTTTACTCTGTCTCTCCCACCACCCCACCCCCAACATTTTGCGCACCTCTATGAGGCCCACCAGCGGCGAGGACTTTGGGGAGGTCCAGTACGTCCCTGGAGGCTCTTGGAAGCCTGCAGGTGGGCCGTGGAGAGCATCTCTGCCCAGTACGGAGGCGCCAATGCTCAGAGCAGGGAATAAACTCCAGAGGGTCGAGAACTCGGCCTGCCACACCACGGGCACCAGACTCCACTCCCTCGAGGATGTCAATAAGAGGTGGGGTCTCAAGAAAGCAGCCTCCACCCTCAAGGACCCCCCCCTCCTCCCTCTTCACTCTGCCACCATTGGGGAAGGAGGTCCAGGAGACTGAAGGCGAGGGCCCAGTGGCACGAGGATGGCTCCTTCCCTGAAAAAACAACACATTCCGCAATGCGTCCACAGTGCATTCTGATTCCAAAGTTCCTCCCTTCGTTCTTCTCCGCTCTGGGGAATAAAGTCCTCCCCCATTTAACCATCCCAACCCCCGTAACTCAGCTCCCCTGAAGGAATGGGAGACCCCAGCTCTTGCAGAGGGAAGGTGCCCCCCCGCAATGAGGCAGCCAGAACTAAACCTGGGTCATGGCCGTGGCCCTCGCGAAGCTCTATCTGTCCGAATACCTGTTGGACCGCAGCAGAATCTATCGTCAGGGGACATGTCACTAACTGTGTTGTTTTGCGGCAGTGTCACGGTGTGCAAACATTTATATAAATCACATTTAAAAAAAAGATTTGTGAAAGTGAGACTGTCTGAAGGCCGTCGACCGTTCAGGAATCTGATGGCGGTGGAGGGGAGAGGGGAGAGGCTGTTTTTTTCTTTAAACCGCTGGGTGCTCGCCTTCAGGCCTCTCTGTCCCAATGGCCACAGAGTGAAGAGGGCACGGCCTGGGCGGTGGGGGGAGAGGTCCTCGAGGATAGAGGCCAACTTCCTGGAGACCCCGCCTCCTGCCGATGTCCTCGATGGGGTGAAGGCCGGCGCTTGCCGAGTTCGCAACCCTCCATGGTCTTTTCCCGTCCTGAGCATTGGTACCTCTGCACCAGAGAGATGATGCAACCGGTCAGGGCACCCCCCCCCACCACGGTCCACCTGTAGAGGTCTGCAAGGATCCTTGGTGACATACTGAATCCCCTCAAACTCCTGGCAAGCCTGCTTCACGATTGCATCGACGTGGAGGCCCCAGGTCACGTCCTCAGAGACGTTGACACCCAGGAATTTGAGGCTTTTAACCCTCCCCTCTGCTGACCCCTCGATGAGGGCTGGGTCGTGTTCTCCCAATTTCCCCCTCCTGAAGTCCTTGGCGTTGCTGACGTTGAGGGAAAGGCTGTCGTCGTGACACCACTCAACCAGCTGATCTATCCTGTTCACTTCCCTGTTGCTGTCTTTGATTTTGCTGATGACCATGGTGCTATCGGGAAATTTGTAGATGGCATTTGAATGGCATCCAGCCGCACAGTCATGTGTGTGGAGTGGGTAGAGCAGTGGGCTATGCACGCATCCTTGGGCTGCGCCCGTGTTGATCATCAGTGAGGAGGAGATTCATACCGTCTATGGTTGTCTGATGAGCAAATGGGCATTCCAACGAGGCTGTGCACTGAACTCTGCGTATGACAATACACTGCTCAGCGTTCCCACTGGTACGAGCTCAGAGGACCCCAAAACCCAGCAGCAATTGATATTCACCAAGACAAATGGTTACTTAAAACAAAAGTTGCTTTTAATTATCTTTAAACATGAAAACAGAATCAAACCTTAACTTATCACCATTAACTTAACTAACCTAACTTAACCCCCTTCTAATTCTAAGCGCACGTGTGTGTAATGTGTGTGTAAGTTCAGAAAAGTTCTTTGGTTTACAGTCCAATCTCACTGGTTGCAGGCAATTCTTATACTGCGCACAAAATTTAACATTTATAAATTTCACCAGGCTTTGGTGCTTGAAAGGTAAATGGTTACCGCTCAAGAAGGTTGCTGTCGGTTTAGAGAGAGAGAGATGTGTTGTTCCAGGACGTCCACAACTGATGTACTTCCATCAGCCACTCCAGAGTCTTGCTAACAAAACTTGCCCCCTTCAGGGTTCTCCAGATGATAACCTCTTCCTTTCAGGTCACCACAGAGTTTCCTTTTTGTTTCCCTTATTCCAAGTGAAACATTAGACAGCCGGTCCTCTCCTTTTGCATGAACCACAAGATCTTTGACTAGGCTGTCTTCCAAATGGGGCTTTCCATAAGCTTGCCAGCTTGTCCTGTTCCATTCCCAGTACCATCTGCTGGCTTTAACACTGTACAAGTGATCTCTCTCTCTCCTTCTCTGAGAGAAAAGGCTATTTGACTCTCTCTGCTTGCAAAACCACATGACCCTCTTGCACAGCCCTGTACCCTCCAGACAATCTGCTGTTCCGACAAGATCTTTTATCTGTTGCCATTTGTAAACAATCCATTAGTGAAGTCTCTGGCCTCTCTCCGAATCCTTTGCAAAAGCCGCGGGGCCGATATGTCTAGCATGAGGCTGAGCTCCAGGATTTCAAACAAGATCTGTTCTAAAGTGTTTGCATATGACCGACTCCAACAAACCTTTCCCAATTAATCTCCCAAAAACCTATTTCTATACTCCATCACACCACCATCCTGTCTTTCAGGGGATTGCCGTGCAGGAGAGGGAGAGTGAGCAGGGATGCCCGTCATGGAGGGCGTGGACAGTGGCTACATAGATGTGGACAAGGGCTTCACCCTGGCCTTCATTGGGCTGCTCTGCCTCCTCCTCCTGGCCATGATCGTGCGCTGCACCAAGATGGTCATCAACCCTTACAGCGTCATCTCCACCTCCACCTACCAGGAGGAGTAGGTCAATGGCCGAGCGAACAGTCAAGGAAATGTCCCCCCCCCCAGCATCCCTGACTGCCCACGTCCACCCCTGAGATTCCTTTCCCTGTAGGCCAGGCAGACTCACTACCTGCTGGCAGTGCGTAAAAAACCCTGTACGTGTGTAAACGGATGTGAACAAACTGTAGCACAGAGAGAAAAAAAATCAATAAAATTCAAGAGTCCGTAAATGAGACCGATTGAGTTTGTCGTTGAGGGGCCTGATGGTTGAGGGGATGGCCACTGTTCCTGAACCTGGTGGGGGCTAGTCTTGGGGCACCGACACCTCTTTCTTGATGGCAGCAGCGTGCGCCAGGTGGTGTAGGGGTCCTTGCCTTCTGACAGGAGCATTCCCCGTAGATATTCTCGACGGTGGGGGGAGGGGTTTTGCCTGTGATGTCCCAGGGCTGTGTCCCACTACCTCTTGAAGGGAATTATGCTCAGGAGTATCGGTGTCCCCCAGACCAGACCGGTCGGCGCACTTTCCATCGCACCTCTGTAGAAATTCGCCAGTTGTTCCTGGCGTCGTACCAAACCCCCGCCAACTCCCAAAGAAGTCAAGGTGCTGACGAACTTTCTTCGCAATGCTGTTGGTGCATTGGGTCCAGGAAAGATCCTCCCCTCACCGTCCCCTCCCTCCTCACCACACCCTCCCACCCCCCCCTCTGTCCCCTCCCTCCCCTCACGCTCCCCTCCCCCTCACCACTCCCTCCCTCACCATCCCTCCCTCCAAACCATCCCCTCCCCCCTTCTCCATCCCCTCCCCGTCCCTCCCCGCCCCTCGCCCAGTGCAGAATTCCCTATAAAACCAGGATTTAAACCTGGGTCATGGCCGTGGCCCTCGCGAAGCTCTATCTGTCCGAATACCTGTTGGGAGTGCCTGGAGTGGGATTCGAACGATGACCCCGAGACGGAACCCCAGCCAGTTGCTCGCAGTACCGCCGCCTGCCGCTAGATGTCTCAGCCGCTCCGCATGGCGCAGGACCAACCAAACCCCCCCCCCTGCAGTACCGACGCCCACCGCCAGATGCCCCACCACTCCATCCGGCACAGTCTGCCCCACTGCAGTACCACCATGCCCCTACCATTCCGTCTGGCATTGGCCAGCTTCCCTGCAGTACAACCGCCCACCGCTGGAGGTCCCCACCGCTCCGCCTGACGGCTTGCCTACCCTGACATCTTGTGTCGGGACCTCGCCACTGCACAAAGTTGCTCAACCATTGTATGGCCATTCATTCCATTAGTCCGTGCTAGCTCCTAGTCCAGCAAGCTTTTATCCCTCCCTGCCATTGTTGAAATTGCCTAACGTGCTCGAGAAATCCAGCAAGTTACACAGGAAATAAAGAGTACCCGACAAGGACAGAAACAAGCCCTGCTAATCTGTGAAATGATTTTTTTTGCCTCCTCCCACTGACCTGCACCCAGTCGATATCCCTCCATTCCCCTCCCATCCATGTACCTGTCCAGATTCTTCTTAAATGTTAAAATTGAGTCCCTGCACACCACTTCAGCTCATCCCATACTCTCACCACTCTCTGTGGAAAGAAGTTTCCTCTAAACCTCTCACCCCAACCCACGTCCTCTGGTTTGTATCTCACCTGCCCTCAGTGGAAAAAGCTGACCTACACTGTCTATACTCCCCATTATTTTAAATACCTCCATCAAATCTCCCCTCATTCTTCTAAGCTCCAGGGAATAAAGTCCAAACCTTTCCCTGTAACTCAGTTCCTGAAGTCCAGACAACATCCTAGTAAATCTTCTCTGCACTCTTTCTATCTTATTGATATCTTTCCTGTAGTTCAGTGACCAAAATTGCACACAATTTTCCAAATTTGGCCTCACCAATGTCTTATACAACATTACCGTAACATCCCAACTCCTGTACTCAATACTTCAATATATGAAAGGCCAATATGCCAAAAGCTCTCTCTACAACCCTGTCCATTGGTGGTGCCACTTTCAGGGAATGGTGTATTTATATTCCCAGATCCCTCTGTCTTACCGTACTCCTCAGTGCCCAACCATTCACCGTGTACGTCCTTACTTAATTTGTCCTTCCAAAATGCAGCACCTCACACTTGTCTGCATTAAATTCCATCTGCCATTTTACCAGCTGGTCCACATCTCTCTGCAAGCTTTGAAAGCCTTCGTTACTCTCCACCACGGCTCCAGTTTTAGTGCCACCAAAGTTTAAGGCCTGGAACTTTTGATTCTCCTCAGGCCTGATAACTCGACTGTCTTTCTCTTCAACTGAATGTAGGGTCTTAACTGATGGTAGAGTGGGGCAGTGGGATCAGTGTGGGAATGAACAGAGAGCTGTATTCCAGTACATCTCTCCAATGAACTTGTCCTTTGTTACCTCCCACTTAAGGAATTGCATCTCACTGATCCTGCTGCCCCACTCTCTCCCCAAAGCCCTGTATCAGTCCCCACACTGATCGCACTGCCCCGCTCTCTCCACACAGCCCTGTATAAGTCCCCACATTGATCCCACTGCCCTGCTCTCACCACACGGCCCTGTATCAGCTCCCACACTGATCCCACTGCCCTGCTCTCTCCACACAGACCTGTATAAGTCCCCACACTGATCCCACTGCCCTGCTCTCACCACACGACCCTGTATCAGCTCCCACACTGATCCCATTGCGCCACCCTCTGCCCACAGCCCTGTATCATACCCCACACTGATCCCACTGCCCCGTTCTCACCACATAGCCCTGTATCAGTTCCCACACTGATCCCAATGCGCCGCCCTCTGCCCACAACCCTGTATCAGACTCCTCACAGAGTCCAATGGCCAGCCCTCTGCCCACAGCCCTGTATCAGTCCACACACTGATCCCACTGCCACGCTCACTCCTGACAGTCCTGCAGCAGCCCCACACTGATCCCACTGTCTAACTTTCAACCCACAGCCCTGTATCAGTCCCAACACAGAACCCACGGACCTGCTGACAAGTCACAGCCCTGTAAAAGTCCCCAAACTAATCCCACTGCCCCCTAACTCCCCACAGCCCTATATGTCCTGACACAGATCCCACTGCCCTGCTCTTCCCCCATAGCCCTGTATCAGTCACCACATTGATCCGACTGCCCCAGTCTCTCCCCACAGCCTGTATCAGTGCCCACACTGATCCTTTTGCCCTACTCTCAACACACAGCACTGTATCATGCCCCACACTGATCCCACTGACCCACTCTCTCCCCACAGCCTGTATAAGTCCCCGCACTGATCCCTCTGCCCCGCTCACTCACCACTGCCCTGTATCAGTCCCCACACTGATCACACTGCACCTCCCTCTCCCCACAGCCCTGTATCCATCCCCACACTCATCCCACTACCGCGTTCTCTTCCAACAGCCCTGTATCAGCCCCATTCTGATGCCACTGCCCCGGTCTCGCCCCGCAGCCCTGTAGCAGTCCCCAACCTGATCCCATTGCGCTGCTCTGTCCCCACAGCCCTGTATCATTCCCCACATTGATCCCACTGTCCCACTCTATCACCACAGCCCTGTATCAGGCCCACACTGACCTCACTGACCCCCTCTCTCCCCACAGCAATATAGCAGTCCCCAGACTGATCCCACTGCCTCGCTGTCTCCCCACAGCCCTGGGTCAGACCCCATACTCATCCCACTGCCCAGCTCTCAACCCACAGCCCTGGATCAGTGTGCATAGTGATTCCATTGCGCTGCTTTGTCCCCACAGCCCTGTATCCGTCCCCAGACTGATCACACTGCCCCACTCTCTTCCCACAGCCCTGTATCTGTCCTCACTCTGACCCCACTGCCCCGCCCTCTCCCCACACCCCTGTATTAGTACCCACACTGATTCCACTGCCCCACTCTCTCCCCAGAGCCCTATATCTGTCCCCACACTGATCCCACTGACCCGCTCACTCCCCACTGCCCGGTATCAGTCCCCACACTGATCCCATTGCCCCGCTCTCTCTCCACAGCCCTATATCAGTCCCAAAACTGAGCCCAATCCCGTGCACTCTCCCCACTGACCTGTATCAGTACCCACACTGATCCCATTGCCCCACTCTCTACTCATAGCCCTGTATCAGTCCCCACACTGATCCCACTCCCCACTCCCTCCCCACAGCCCTGTTTCAGTCCCCACACTGAACCACTGCCCCGCTCTCTCCCCACAGCCTTGTATTGAACCCCACACTGATCCCAGTGCCCCATTCTCTCAACCATAGCCCTGTATCTGTCCCCACATTCTCCACTACAGCCCTGTATCAGTCTCCATACTGATCCAACTGCCCCTAACCCTCTTCCCCACCGCCCTTAATGAGTCCCCATACTGATCCCACTACCCACAACCCAACCGCCCTATATCAGTCCGAACACTGATCCCAGTGCCCCATTCTCACCCCCAGAGCCCTGTATCTGTCCCCACATTCTCCACTACAGCCCTGTATCAGTCCTCAAACTGATCGTAATGCCCCGGTCTCTCCCCACAGCCCAGTATTCGTCCCCACACTGATACAACTGCCCCGGAGTCTTCCCACCACCCTGTATCGTTCACATTGATCCCACAGACCCCTCCTCTCCCCACATCAATGTTGCAGTCCCCAGATTGATTCCAATATGCCGCTCTCTCCCCACAGCCTTGTGTCAGTCCCCAAAATCATCCCACTGACCAGCTCTCAACCCACAGCCTGTATCTGCCCCACACTGATCCCACTGCTCGGCCATCTCCCCACACCCCTGTATCAGTCCCCACTCTGATCCCACTGCCCAAACCCTCTCCCAACCGACTGTATCAGTCCCTACACTGATCCTACTGCCCAGCTCTTTCCCAACGACCCTATATCAAACCACACACTGATCCCACTACCCCCAACCCTCTTCCCCACTGCCCTGTATCAGTCCCCTCACTGATCCCACTGCCCCCAACCCTCTCCCCACTGACTGTATCAGTCCCCACACTGATCCCACTGCACCTCCCTCTCCCCCCAGACATGTATCGGTCCCTACACTGATCGTAATGCCCCGATCTCTCCCCACAGTCCAGTATCCGTCCCCACATTGATCCCATTGCACCACTCTATCCCCACAGCCCTGTATCAGTTCCCACACTGATACCACTATCCCGGTGTCTTCCCACCGCCCTGTATCATTCCCCACATTGATCCCAATGACCCCCTCTCTCGCTACAGCAATGTAGCAGTCCCCAGACTGATCCCAATGCCCCGCTGTCCCCCCACAGCATTGTGTCAGTCCCCAAATTCATCCCACTGCCCAGCTCTCAACCCACAGCCCTGTATCAGTCCCCACACTGATCCCACTGACCCGGTCTCTCCCCACAGTCTGCATCTGCTCCACACTGATCACACTGCTCCCCTCTCTCCCCACAGCCTGTATCTGCCCCACACTGATCCCAATGCGCTGCTCTCTGCCCACAGACCTGTATCAGTCCCCACACTGATCCCACTTCCCTGTTCTCTCCCCACAGCCTTGTATCAGTCCCCACACTAATCCCAGTGCCCATTTCTCTCCCCCATAGCCCTGTATCTGACTTCACATTCTCCCCTACAGCCCTTTTTCAGTCCCCACACTGACCCCACAACCCTGGTGTCTAACCACCGCCCTGTATCATTCCCCACATTGATCCCACCGATCCCCTCTCTCCCCACAGCAATGTTGCAGTCCACAGATTGATGCCAATGCCCCGCTGTCTCCCCACAGTCTTGTGTCAGTCCCCAAACTCATCCTACTGCCCAGCTCTCAACCCACAGTCCTGTATCAGTCCCCATACTGATCACACTGCTCCGCTCTATCCCCAGAGCCCTGTATCAGACCCCACACTGATCCCACTGCACCACTCTATCACAACAGCCCTGTATCCATCCCCACAGTGATCCCACTGACCCGCTCACTCCACACAGCCCTGTATCATCCACACACTGATCCCAGTGCCCCATTCTCTCCCCCATAGCCCTGTATCTGACTCCACATTCTCCCCTACAGCCCTGTATCAGTTCCCATACTGATCCCACTGCCCCCAACCCTCTCCCCCACCGACTGTATCAGCCCCACACTGATTGCAATGCTCTGCTTTCTCCCCTCAGACCTGTATCAGTCCGCCCACTGATCCCAATGACCCAGTCTCTCCCCACAGCCCAGTATCCATCCCGACACTGAGCCCATTAGCCCAGTCTCTATACTCACAACCCTGTATCAGTCCCTACTCTGATTCCATGGACCCGCTCTCTCCCCACGGCTGTGTTTCAGTGCCCTCACTGATCCTACTGCCCTGCCCTTTCCCACCGCCCTGTATCAGTAACCACACTGATCCCACTTCCCCGTTCAATCCCCACAGACTTGTATCAGTCCTCACACTGATCCCAGTGCCCTATTCTCTCCCCCATAGCCCTGTATCAGTCCCCCTATTCTCCCCAACAGTCCTCACTCTGATGCCACTGCCCCAGTCTCGCTCCACAGCCCAACCGTCCCCACATTCATCCTACTGTGATCCTCTCTCCCCACAGACCTGTACCAGTCCCCACACTGATCCAACTGTTCTGCTCTCTCCCCATAGCCCTGTATCAGTCCACACACTGATCCCACTGCACCTCCCTCTCCCCACAGCCCTGTATCAGTCTCCAAACTGATCGCAATGCACTGCTCTCCCCACAGACCTGTATCAGTCCGCCCACTGATCCCAATGACCCAGTCTCTCCCCACAGCCCAGTATCCGTCCCCACACTGATCCCACTGTGATCCTCTCTCCCCACAGACCTGTACCAGTCCCCACACTGATCCAACTGTTCTGCTCTCTCCCCATAGCCCTGTTTCAGTCCCCACACTGATCCCATTGCCCCACTGTCTTCTCACAGCTCTGTATCGGTTACCACATTGATCCCACTGCCCCGCTCTCTCACCAGTTCTTGATCATACCCTACACTGATCGCACTGCCCTGCCCTCTCCCCACAGCTCTGTATCAGTCCCCACACTGATCCAACAGCCCCGCCCTCTCCCCACAGCCCTGTAACAGTCCCCACACTGATCCAACTGCCCCCAACCCTCTCCCCCACCGACTGTATCAGCCCCACACTGATCGTAATGCTCTGCTTTCTCCCCACAGAGCTGTATCAGTCCGCCCACTGATCCCAATGACCCAGACGATCCCCACAGCCCTGTATCAGTCCCCACACTGATTCCACTGCCCCGTCCTCTCCCCACAGCCCTGTATCAGTCCCCACACTGATTCCACTGCCCTGTCCTATCCCCACAGCCCTGTATCAGTCCCCACACTGATCCACTGCCCCGTCCTCTCCCCACAGCTCTGAATCAGTCCCCACACTGATTCCACTGCCCCGTCCTCTCCCCACAGCTCTGAATCAGTCCCCACACTGATTCCACTGCCCCGTCCTCTCCCCACAGCTCTGAATCAGTCCCCACACTGATTCCACTGCCCCGTCCTCTCCCCACAGCTCTGAATCAGTCCCCACACTGATTCCACTGCCCCGTCCTCTCCCCACAGCTCTGAATCAGTCCCCACACTGATTCCACTGCCCCGTCCTCTCCCCACAGCTCTGAATCAGTCCCCACACTGATTCCACTGCCCCGTCCTCTCCCCACAGCCCTGTATCAGTCGCCACATTGATCCCATGCCTCATTTTCTCCCCCATAGCCCTGTATCTGTGCCCACATTCTCCCCTACAGCCCTGTATCCATCACCATACCTATTCCACTGCTATCCTCTCTCCCCACAGCCCTGTATCAGTCTCCACACTGATCCCATTGTCCCACTCTATCACCACAGCCCTGGATCTGGCCCACACTGATCTCACTGACCCCCTCTCACGCCACAGCAATGTAGCAGTCCCCAGACTGATCCCACTTCCCCGCTAAATCGCCACAACCATGTGTCAATCCCCACACTGATCCCAGTGCCCCATTCTCTCCGCCAGAGCCCTGTATCTGACTGCACATTCTCCCCTACATCCCTGTATCAGTTCCCACACTGATCCCACTGCCCCGCTTTCTCCCCACAACCATGTAGCAGTACCCATACTGCTCCCATTGCGCTGCTCTGTCCCCACAGCCCTGTATCTGTCCCCACACTCATCCCACTGTGATCCTCCCTCCCCACAGCTCTCTATCCGTACCCACACTGATCCCATTGCCCCACGCTCTACTCATAGCCCTGTAGCAGTCCACACAATGATCCCACTTCTCCGCTCAATCTCCACAGCCTTGTATCAGTCTCCATAGTGATCCCAGGGCCCTATTCTCTCCCCCAGAGCCCAGTATCTGACTCCACATTCTCCCCTACAGCCCTTGTCAGTCCCCATACTCATCCCAATGCACAGCTCTCAACCCACAGCAGTGTATCAGTGCGCATACTGATTCCATTGCGTGGCTCTGTCCCCACAGCCCTCTTTCCATCCCTACACTGATCCCACAGCTCCGCCCTCACCCCACAGCCCTGTATCAGTAGCCACACTGATCCCACTTCCCTGCTCTCTCCCCACGGCCGTGTATCAGTGCCCACATTCTCCCCTACAGCCCTGTATCAGTCCCCATACTGATCCAACTGCCCCCAACCCTCTCCCCAACCAACTGTATCAGACCCCACACTGATCTCACTGCACCTCCCTCTCCCCTCAGCCCTGTATCAGTCCCTACACTGATCGCAATGCCCCGATCCCTCCCCACATCCATCCTCACATCGATCCTAATGCTCCACTCTATCCCCACAGTCCTGTATGTCCCCACACGGATACCACTGCCCCAGTGTCTTCCAAAGCCCTGTATCATACCCCACACTGATCCCACTGTCCCTCTTTCACCCCACGGCCGTGTTTCAGTGCCCTCAATGATACTACGGTCCCACTCTTTCTCCACAACCCTGTTTCAGTCCAGACACTGATCCCACTACCGGCAACCCTCTTCCCCACCATCCTGTTTCTGTCCGCACACTTATCCCACTTCCCCACTCTCTCCCCATAGCCTTGTATCAGTCCCCACACTAATCCCAGAGCCCCATTCTCTCCCCCTTAACCCTGTATCTGTCCCCACATTCTCCCCTACCGTCCTGTATCAGTCCCCATATTGATCACACTGCCCCGCTCTCTCCCTACAGCCCTGTATCATTTCCCTCACTGATCCCACTGCCACGCGCTCTCCCCACAGCGCTGCATCAGTCCCCACACTCATCCCATTACCGCGCTCTCAAAACAGCCCAGTTTCAGTCCCCACACTCATCCCATTACCGCGCTCTCAAAACAGCCCAGTTTCAGTCCCCACACTCATCCCAGTGACCCATTCTCTCCCCCACAGTCCTGTATCCGACCCTACACTGTTCTTTTCTCCCCACAGCACTTTATCATTCCCCACACTGATCCCACTACCCACAACCCTCTTCCCCACTGCCCTGTATCAGTCCCCACACTGATCCCAGTGCCCCATTCTCTCCCCCAGGGCCCTTTATCTGTCCCCACATTCTCCCCAACAGCCCTGTTTCAGTCCTCACACTGATCGCAATGCCCCAGTCTCTCCTCACCCCCCAGTGTCTGTCCCCACAATGATCCAACTGCCCCAGTGTCTTCCCACCACCCTGTATCATTCCCCACATTGATCCCACTGATCTCCCTCTCTCCCCACAGCAATGTAGCAGTCCCCAGACTGATCCCAATGCACTGCTGTCTCCCCACAGCCCTGGGTCAGTCCCCACACTCATCCCACTGTCCAGCTCTCAACCCACAGTCCCGTATCAGTCCCCACACTGATCCCACTACCCCATCCTCTCCCCACAGCCCTGTATCAGTCCCCACACTGATCCCACTACCCCGTCCTCTCCCCACAGCCCTGTATCAGTCCCCACACTGATCCCACTACCCCGTCCTCTCCCCACAGCCCTGTATCAGTCCCCACACTGATCCCACTGCACCACTCTCTCCCCACAGCCGTGTTTCAGTGCCCTCTCTGATCATACAGCCCAGCTCTTTCTCCACTACCCTGTATCAGTTCCCACATTGATCCCAGTACCCCATTCTCTCCCCCATAGCCCTGAATCTGTCCCCACATTCTCCCCTACTGCCCTGTGTCCGTCCCCATACTCATTCCACTGCTATCCTCTCTCCCCACAGCCCTGAATCAGTCCCCACACTGATCCCATTGTCCCACTCTATCACCACAGCCCTGGATCCGGCCCACACTGATCTCACTGACACCCTTTCTCCCCACGGCAATGTAGAAGTCCCCAGACTGATCCCACTCCCCCGCTCTCTCCTCACAGCCCAGTATCCGTCCCCACATCGATCCCATTGCCCCACTCTCTACTCACAGCCTTGTATCTGTCCCCACACTGATCCCACTGCCATCCTCTCTCCCCATAGCAATGTAGCAGTCCCCAGACTGATCCCAATGCACTGCTGTCTCCCCACAGCCCTGGGTCAGTCCCCACACTCATCCCACTGTCCAGCTCTCAACCCACAGCCCTGTATCAGTCTGCATACTGATCCCATTGCGCTGCTCCATCCCCACAGCCCTCTGTCCGTCCCCTTACAGAATTACTGCCCCGCTCTGTCCCCACAGCCTTGTATCGGTGCCCACACTGAACCCAGTGCTCCATACTCACCACCATAGCCCTGTATCTGTCCCCACATTCTCCCGTACAGCCCGGTATCAGTTCTCACACTGATCGCAATGCCCCGGTCACTCCCCACAGCCCAGTATCCGTCCCTACACTGATCCAACTTCCCCGGTGTCTTCCCACCATCCTGTATCATTCCCCACATTGATCCCACAGACCTCCTCTCTCCCCACAGCAATGTAGCAGTCCCCAGATTGATTCCAATGCGCCACTCTCTCCCCACAGCCTTGTGTCAGTCCCCAAACTCATCCCACTGACCAGCCCTCAACCCACAGCCCCGTATCAGTCCCTACACTGATCCTACTTCCCAGTTCTTTCTCCACGCCCTGTATCAGCCCCCACACTGATCCCACTGCCCCCAACCCTCTTCCCCACCGTCCTGTATCAGTTCCCTCACTGATCCCACTGCCCCCAACCCTCTCACCACAGACTGTATCAGTCCCCACACTGATCCCACTGCACCTCCCTCTCCCCCCAGACATGTATCGGTCCCTACACTGATCGTAATGCCCCGATCTCTCCCCACAGTCCAGTATCCGTCCCCACATTGATCCCATTGCACCACTCTATCCCCACAGCCCTGTATCAGTTCCCACACTGATACCACTGCCCTGGCCACCGCCCTGTATCATTCCCCACATTGATCCCATTGACCCCCTCTCTCGCTACAGCAATGTAGCAGTCCCCAGACTGATCCCAATGCCCCGCTGTCCCCCCACAGCATTGTGTCAGTCTCCAAATTCATCCCACTGCCCAGCTCTCAACCCACAGCCCTGTATCAGTCCCCACACTGATCCCACTGACCCGGTCTCTCCCCACAGTCTGCATCTGCCCCACACTGTTCACACTGCTCCCCTCTCTCCCCACAGCCTGTATCTGCCCCACACTGATCCCACTGACCCCCCTCTCACCCCACAGCAATGTAGCAGTCCCCAGACTGATCCCACTTCCCCGCTAAATCCCCACAACCGTGTATCAATCCCCACACTGATCCCAGTGCCCCATTCTCTCCGCCAGAGCCCTGTATCTGACTGCACATTCTCCCCTACATCCCTGTATCAGTTCCCATACTGATCCCACTGCCCCGCTCTCTCCCCACAACCATGTAGCAGTACCCATACTGATCCCATTGCGCTGCTCTGTCCCCACAGCCCTGTATCTGACCCACACTCATCCCACTGTGATCCTCCCTCCCCACAGCCCTCTATCCGTACCCACACTGATCCCATTGCCCCATTCTCTACTCATAGCCCTGTATCAGTCCACACAATGAACCCACTTCTCCGGTCAATATCCACAGCCTTGTATCAGTCTCCATAGTGATCCCAGGGCCCCATTCTCTCCCCCAGAGCCCTGTATCTGACTCCACATTCTCCCCTACAGCCCTGGTCAGTCCCCATACTCATCCCAATGCCCAGCTCTCAACCCACAGCAGTGTATCAGTGCGCATACAAATTCCGTTGCGCTGCTCTGTCCCCACAGCCCTCTATCCATCCCCACACTGATCCCACAGCCCCGCCCTCTCCCCACAGCCCTGTATCAGTAGCCAAACTGATCCCACTTCCCTGCTCTCTCCACAGAGTCCTGCATCAGTCCCCACACTGAACCCACTGCCCCACTCTCTTCCCACAGCCTTGTATCCATCCTCACACAGATCCCACTGCCCTGCTATGTGCCCACAGCCGTGTATCAGTCCACACACTTATCCCACTTCCCTGCTCTTTCCCCACGGCCGTGTATCAGTGCCCACACTAATCACAGTGCCCCATTCTCCCCCCATAGCCCTGTATCTGTCCCCACATTCTCCCCTACAGCCCTGTATCAGTCCCCATACTGATCCAACTGCCCCAACCCTCTCCCCCACCGACTGTATCAGACCCCACACTGATCTCACTGCACCTCCCTCTCCCCACAGCCCTGTATCAGTCCCTACACTGATCGCAATGCCCCGATCCCTCCCCACAGCCCAGTATCCGTCCTCACATCGATGCTATTGCCCCACTCTATCCCCACAGTCATGTATGTCCCCACACGGATACCACTGCCCCGGTGTCTTCCAAATCCCTGTATCATCCCCCACACTGATCCCACTGTCCCTCTTTCACCCCACGGCCGTGTTTCAGTGCCCTCAATGATACTACGGCCCCACTCTTTCTCCACAACCCTGTTTCAGTCCAGACACTGATCCCACTACCGGCAACCCTCTTCCCCACCATCCTCTTTCAGTCCGCACACTTATCCCACTTCCCCACTCTCTCCCCATAGCCTTGTATCTGTCCCCACACTAATCCCAGAGCCCCGTTCTCTCCCCCTTAGCCCTGTATCTGTCCCCACATTCTCCCCCACAGCCCTGTATCCGTCCCCACATTGATCCCACTGTCCTTTTCTCCCCACAGCCCTGTATCAGTCCCCACACTGATCAAACTGCTCCGCTCTCTCCCCATAGTCTGTATCTGCCCCACAATGATCCCCCTGCCCTGCCCTATCCCCACAGCCCTGTAGCAATACCCATACTGATCCCATTGCGCTGCTCTGTCCCCACAGCCCTGTATCTGTCCCCACACTCATCCCACTGTCATCCTCCCTCCCCACAGACCTCTATCCGTACCCACACTGATCCCATTGGCCCACTCTCCACTCATACCCCTGTATCAGACCCCACACTGATCCCATTCCCCACTCCCTCCCCACAGCCCTGTTTCAGTCCCCACACTGATCCCACTGCCATCCTCTCTCCCCATAGCAATGTAGCAGTCCCCAGACTGATCCCAATGCACTGCTGTCTCCCCACAGTCCTGGGTCAGTCCCCATACTCATCCCACTGTCCAGCTCTTAACCCACAGCCCTGTATCAGTCCGCATACTGATTCCATTGCGCTGCTCCATCCCCACAGCCCTTTGTCCGTCCCCTTACAGAACCACTGCCCCGCTCTGTCCCCAGAGCCTTGTATCGGTCCCCACACTGAACCCAGTTCTCCATACTCACCACCATAGCCCTGTATCTGTCCCCACATTCTCCCCTACAGCCCTTTATCAGTCTCCATACTGATCCCACTGCCCCCAACCTTCTTCCCCACTGCCCTGTATCAGTCCCCACATTCATCCCACTACCCACAACCCTCTTCCCCACTGCCCTGTATCAGTCCCCACACTGATCCCAGTGCCCCATTCTCTCCCTGAGAGCCCTGTATCTGTCCCCACATTCTCCCGTATCAGTTCTCACACTGATCGCAATGCCCCGGTCACTCCCCACCGCCCAGTCTCCGTCCCTACACTGATCCAACTTCCCCGGAGTCTTCCCACCATCCTGTATCATTCCCCACATTGATCCCACAGACCTCCTCTCTCCCCACAGCAATGTAGCAGTCCCCAGATTGATTCCAATGCGCCACTCTCTCCCCACAGCCTTGTGTCAGTCCCCAAACTCATCCCACTGACCAGCTCTCAACCCACAGCCCCGTATCAATCCCCACACTGATCCCACTGCCCTGCCCTCTCCCCACAGGCCTGTATCAGTCCCCACACTGATCCCAATGCATCACTCTCTCCCCACTGCCATGTATCAGTGCCATCACTGATCCTACTGCCCAGCTCTTTCTCCACTACCCTGTATCAGTCGCCACATTGATCCCATGCCCCATTTTCTCCCCCATAGCCCTGTATCTGTCCCTACATTCTCCCCTACAGCCCTGTATCCATCCCCATACCTATTCCACTGCTATCCTCTCTCTCCACAGCCCTTCATCAGTCTCCACACTTATCCCATTGTCCCACTCTATCACCACAGTCCTGGATCTGGCCCACACTGATCTCACTGACCCCCTCTCACCCCACAGCAATGTAGCAGTCCCCAGACTGATCCCACTTCCCCGCTAAATCCCCACAACCGTGTATCAATCCCCACACTGATCCCAGTTCCCCATTCTCCCCGCCAGAGCCCTGTATCTGACTGCACATTCTCATCTACAGCCCTGTATCATTCCCCTCATTGATCTGACTGCCCCGTGCTCTCCCCACAGCGCTGTATCAGTCCCCACACTATTCCCACTACCGCGCTCTTACAACAGCCCAGTTTCAGTCCTCACTCTGATCCCAGTGCCCCATTTTCTCCTCCTCAGCCCTGTATCCGACCCCACACTCATCCCACTGTCCTTTTCTCCCCACTGCCGTGTATCAGTCCCCACACTGATCAAACTGCTCCACTCTCTCCCCACAGCCTGTATCTGCCCCACAATGATCCCCCTGCCCTGCCCTCTCCCCACAGCCCTGTAGCAGTACCCATACTGATCCCATTGCGCTGCTCTGTACCCACAGCCCTGTATCTGACCCACACTCATCCCACTGTGATCCTCCCTCCCCACAGCCCTCTATCCGTACCCACACTGATCCCATTGCCCCACTCTCTACTCATAGCCCTGTATCAGTCCACACAATGATCCCACTTCTCCGCTCAATCCCCACAGCCTTGTATCAGTCTCTACAGTGATCCCAGGGCCCAATTCTCTCCTCCAGAGCCCTGTATCTGACTCCACGCCGGTCAGGGAATTCCAGCCCTCTCCGGAAAAGTTGAAAAAAAAACGCACAAAACACGAAGGTACAAGAATAAAAATTAAAACAAACTAAAAGTAAAGGTGAGAAGAAAATGGCAGTGAAGAGAGAAAAGTCGAAAGCAACGGGAAGAAGAGAAGAAGAAAGAACGTCGGAAGAAGAAGGTGAAGGCCTTATCTGTCCGAGGAGGCCCGCCGCGGAGAGAGAAGCCCGCTCCCTCAGGTCGGTGGAAGTCCCGAGTTCAGGACTACAAAAATGGCTCGCAGAGCCGTAAATGTGTGCAACTGCGCATGCGCGAGGAATAGCGCATGCACGATGCGCATGAAAAAAACACACTGACGGGAGGGGGGGAGCAGCTGAGGAGTCGATCTCCACAGCTGAGAGTGACAGCTGCAACACAGCAACAGGAAGAGAACATAGAAAATAACGAGAACAAGAAAGAAGAGAGCAAAAAGAAAACAAGGAAACAACAGATAGCCAACCCAGAGGAAGAAGAAGAAGAACATAGAGAAATGGAAGAAGAAGGGAAAGGCAGGACAATGGATATATATTTTTTTAAAGAATATATGGAGTCAGTAAAAGAATGGCAATTACAAGAATTTAATGAAATAAAAAGAAGAATTAAAAGTGCAGAAGAAAAAATGAATAAAATAGAGATGGTCATGTCAGATTAAGGAAAAAGAGTGGACAATGTGGAAGAACATGAAACAATCGTAGAAATGGAAGTAGAGGACTTAAAAGAGAAATTAGAAGAATCTAATAAAAAAGTTAAAGAGACACAGGAGCTGTTAGCTCAGAAGATAGATATAATAGAAAACTATAATAGAAGAAATAATATAAAGATAGTGGGCCTTAAGGAAGATGAAGAAGGCAAGAATATGAGAGAATTTATAAAAGATTGGATCCCCAGGGTCCGAGGAAGACCAGAATTACAGGAAGAAATGGAAATAGAGAAGGCACATAGAACATTAGCCCCGAAACCACAAACGCAGCAAAAACCAAGATCCATTCTAGTAAAATTTTTAAGATATACAACAAGAGAAAATATATTGGAGAAAGCAATGAAGAAAATAAGAGAAGACAAAAAGCCACTGGAATACAAAGGTCAAAAAAAATTTTTCTATCCAGACATAAGTTTTGAACTCCTGAAGAAGAGGAAGGAGTTTAATACAGCAAAAACGATCCTATGGAAAAAAGGATATAAATTTATGTTAAAGTACCCAGCGGTACTTAAAATAGTTATTCCAGGGCAACAAAACACGCTATTCTCGGATCCGGAGGAAGCACGAAAATTTGCAAACAACTACAAAACAGGCAGAGAGATGAAGACATGTAACGAGAGTAAAAATGACCACGAACTATATGTATGTGTGTACATGGGTATATATATATAGATGTGTATGTATATATGTGTATACATGAGTGTATCCGTATTTAGAGGAAAATATATCGTATAGATAAGAATTAATAAGGGAATGAAAGGGAATAGAGGAAATAAGGAGGGAATTAAAAGAGTGACCTTTGTTATATATGAAAATTGAAATCTTTTCCGGGGGGGCTGGATGGGGAGGAGTTATGGTCACTACAAAATCAGTTGACGCTTGCGAGTGAATTCGCAAATCCAAATGGAGAGGGGAGATGTGGTTGTCCGACAAGGGATAAAGGACAACTCAGGAGGGGGAGGGGAGAATGGGGTTAAAGAAATTTTAGATAGGAGAATAAGGGAAATGTTTGATGTTTTAGAAATGTTGTCTTATAAAGTGTTCAAAACAAGAAAGCAGAAATGGATAAGAAGGAAAGGTGATGATGAGGAAACGGAAAGGGAAGATAAACAAAATATGAAATGGCTATGTTGAACTAAATGACTTTAAATATTAACAGAATACATAACCAAATCAAAAGGAAGAAACTGCTAAATTTACTGAAAAAAGAAAAAATTGATATAGCATTCGTGCAAGAAATACATTTAACTGAAATAGAGCATAAGAAATTAAAGAGAGATTGGGTAGGACACGTAACAGCAGCGTCAAAAGCTTGAGGAGTAGCTATATTAATCAGTAAAAATGTACCAATTAAAATAGAAGAGGTAATAATAGATCCAGCAGGGAGATATGCAATGATAAAATGTCAGATATATTCAGAGTTTTGGAATCTACTCAATGTATATTCACCTAACGAAGAAGATCAAAAGTTTATGCAAGATATTTTTTTGAAGATAGCAGACACACAAGGGAACATATTAATAGGAGGGGATTTCAACCTTAATTTGGATTCAAATATGGATAAAACTGGGGAAAAAATTAACAGAAAGAACAAAGTAACCAAATTTATAATTAAATCGATGCAAGAAATGCAACTTTTGGATATATGGAGGAAACAACACCCAAAGGAAAAGGAATATTCATATTATTCAGGTAGACATAAAACATACTCAAGAATAGACCTATTTCTGTTATCAGCTCGTATGCAAGATAGAGTAAGAAAAACAGAATATAAAGCTAGAATATTATCGGACCATTCACCCTTGATATTGACAATAGAGTTAGAGGACATCCCTCCAAGAATGTATAGATGGAGATTAAACTCCATGCTACTTAAAAGGCAGGATTTTAGAGAATTCATTGAAAGACAAATTAAAATGTACTTTCAAATAAATACGGAATCAGTGAAAGATAAATTTATACTATGGGACGCAATGAAAGCGTTCGTCAGAGGGCAAATAATAAGTTATGTAACCAAGATGAAGAAGGACTACAATCAGGAAACAGAGCAGTTGGAAAGGGAAATAGCAAATATAGAAAAAGAATTAGCAATGAAGGAAGATACAACTAAAAGAAGAGAATTTGCAGATAAAAAAATAAAATATGAAACACTACAAACATATAAGGTGGAGAAGAACATAATGAAGACAAAACAGAAATATTATGAACTAGGAGAAAAAACGCACAAAATTCTAGCATGGCAGCTTAAGACAGAACAAGCTAAGAGAATAGTATTGGCATCAAGGAAAAAAGACAAACAAATCACATATAATCCAACGGAGATTAATGAAAACTTCAGAGAATTCTATGAACAAATATACCAAACTGAAAACGAAGGGAAAGAAGACAAAATAGATGAATTTTTAACTAAAATTGAACTACCAAAATTACAAATAGAGGAACAAAATAAATTAACAGAACCATTTGGAATAGTAGAAATACAAGAGATAATAAAAAAACTACCAAATAATAAAACACCAGGAGAGGACGGATTCCCAATAGAATTCTATAAAACATTTAAAGATTTATTAATTCCTCCCCTTCTGGAAGTAATCAACCAGATTGACAAAACACAAAGCTTACCAGATTCATGTCAAACAGCAATAATTACAGTAATACCAAAGCAAGGGAAAGATCCACTCACACCAGCGTCATATAGACCAATATCATTACTTAACACAGATTATAAGATAATAGCTAAACTATTAGCAAACAGATTAGCAGATTATGTACCTAAAATGGTAAATCTAGACCAAACTGGATTTATTAAAAAAAGACGAACAACAGACAATATTTGTAAATTTATTAACTTAATTCATGCAGTAGAAGGAAATAAAGTTCCAACAGTAGCGGTTGTTTTAGACGCAGAGAAGGCCTTTGACAGAGTAGAATGGAATTATTTATTCAAAGTATTGCAAAAATTCAGTTTACCAGAGAAGTATATTAATTGGATTAAAGCATTAGATAAGGGGCCATTGGCGAATGTGACAGTAAATGGATAAATATCAAAGCAATTTAATTTAAGCAGATCAACAAGGCAGGGATGCCCACTATCACCCTTAGTGTTCGCGTTAGCTATAGAACCACTAGCAGAATTGATAAGAACAGAAAATAAAATAAAAGGGATAAAAATAAAAGACAAGGATTATAAAATCAGTTTATTTGCAGATGATGTTATAGTATACTTAACAGAACTAGAATTATCAATAAAAGAATTATATAAGAAATTGAAGGAATATGGAAAAGTGTCGGGTTATAAGATTAACGCAAATAAAAGTGAAGCAATGCCAATGAATAATGCGGATTTCTCAAAATTTAAGAAGGAATCACCATTCAGATGGCAAATGCAAGCAATAAGATACCTAGGTATACAAATAAATAAAAACCTCAGCCATCTATATAAACTCAATTATTATCCACTAATGAAAAAATTACAGGATGATTTAGAGCATTGGAAAGATTTACCACTAACACTAATAGGAAGGATAAACTGTATTAAAATGAACATTTTACCAAGGATATTATACCTATTTCAGGCATTGCCAATATACTTGACAGAGAAATTCTTCAAGGAGTTAAAGAAAATAAGAAGGAAATTTTTATGGAAATGTGGGAAACCGAGGATAGCACTAGATACATTAACAGAATGGTATAAACAAGGAGGCTTATAACTGCTAAACTTTAAAAATTATTATAGAGCCGCATAATTAAGATACCTATCAGATTTTTATCAAACAAGAGAAAAGCCAGACTGGACGAGATTAGAACTAGATAAAAGAGGGGAGAAGATACCTGAACATATATTATATAAATGGGATGAAAAATTGGTACAACGTAGGAGTTCTCCAGTATTACATCATCTGCTCAATATTTGGAAAAAGATTTTTTTTTAAATTTAAAAAAAAAAATTATTTTTCACACCATAAACAACATTGACCAAGATACATACATTTTCCTTTTCAAATATATACAGTGTCATTTTCTTCCCCCCCTCCCTCCTCCCATCCCACCCTCCCTACCTCCCCCCATTCATTTAAAGTACAAAATCTAAGATACATTAAACCAGTCAAACAATGTTGTCATTCAATTAAAATAAACAAGAAATTCCACTGAGTCAATTCTTTTCTTTCCTTCTCCTTCTGTCATTTTAGGTGGTAGATGTCCCCGGTAGGTTTTCTCTATTGTGTTTCATGTATGGCTCCCATATTTGTTCAAATATTTCAATATTATTTCTTAAATTATATGTTATTTTTTCTAATGGAATACATTTATTCATTTCTATATACCATTGTTGTATTCTCAAATTATCTTCTAATTTCCAGGTTGACATAATACATTTTTTTGCTACGGCTAGAGCTATCATAACAAATCTTTTTTGTGCACCATTCAAATCAATTCCAAATTCTTTGTTTTTTACGTTACTTAGGAGGAAGATCTCTGGGTTTTTTGGTATATCGTTTTCTGTAATTTTATTTAATATCTGGTTTAGATCTTCCTAAAATTTCTCTACTTTCTCACATGTCCAGATTGCATGAATTGTTGTTCCCATTTCTTTTTTACATCGAAAACATCTATCAGATACTGTTGGGTCCCATTTATTTAACTTTTGAGGTGTAATGTATAGCCTGTGTATCCAGTTATATTGTATCATACGTAACCTCGTATTTATTGTATTTCTCATCGTTCCAGAACATAACTTCTCCCATGTTTCCTTTTTTATCTTTATATTTAAATCTTCTTCCCATTTTTGTTTAGTTTTACCATTTGTTTCCTCATTCTCCTTTTCTTGCAGTTTAATATACATATTTATTATAAATCTTTTGATTATCATTGTATCTGTAATCACATATTCAAAGTTACTTCCCTCTGGTAACCTCAGACTTCTTCCTAATTTGTCCTTCAAGTAGGATCTCAATTGGTAATATGCCAGCACTGTATCTTGAGTTATATTGTATTTATCCTTCATTTGTTCAAAGGATAATAATCTATTTCTTGAAAAACAATTTTCTATTCCTTTGATCCCTTTTTTCTCCCATTCTCTAAAGGAAAGGTTATCTATTGTAAAAGGGATTAAGTGATTTTGCGTCAGTATTAGTTTTGGTAATTGGTAATTTGTTTTATTCCTTTCTACATGAATCTTTTTCCAAATATTGAGTAGATGATGTAATACTGGAGAACTTCTATGTTGTACCAATTTTTCATCCCATTTATATAATATGTGTTCAGGTATCTTCTCCCCTATTTTATCTAATTCTAATCTAGTCCAATCTGGCTTTTCCCTTGTTTGATAAAAATCTGATAGGTATCTTAATTGTGCGGCTCTATAATAATTTTTAAAGTTTGGCAGTTGTAAGCCTCCTTGTTTATACCATTCTGTTAATTTATCTAGTGCTATCATCGGTTTCCCCCCTTTCCATAAAAATTTCCTTATTATTTTCTTTAACTCATTGAAGAATTTCTCTGTCAAGTGTATTGGCAATGCCTGAAATAGGTATAATATCCTTGGGAAAATGTTCATTTTAATATAGTTTATCCTTCCTATTAGTGTTAATGGTAAATCTTCCCAATGCTCTAATTCGTCCTGTAATTTTTTCATTAGTGGATAATAATTGAGTTTATATAGTTGGCCGAGATTTTTATTTATTTGTATACCTAGGTATCTTATTGCTTGCATTTGCCATCTGAATGGTGATTCCTTCTTAAATTTTGAGAAATCCGCACTATTCATTGGCATTGGCATTGCTTCACTTTTATTTACGTTAATCTTGTAACCCGACACATATTCCTTCAATTTCTTATATAATTCTTATATTGATAGTTCTGGTTCTGTTAAGTATACTATCCGCCAATAAACTGATTTTATAATCCTTGTCTTTTATTTTTATCCCTTTTATATTATTCTCTGTTCTTATCAATTCTGCTAGTGGTTCTATAGCTAACGCGAACAATAAAGGTGATAGTGGGCATCCCTGTCGTGTTGACCTGCTTAAGTTAAATTGCTTTGATACATATCCATTTACTGTCACTTTCGCCAATGGTCCCTTATATAATGCTTTAATCCAATTAATATACTTCTCTGGTAAACTGAATTTTTGCAATAATTCCATTCTACTCTGTCAAAGGCCTTCTCTGCATCTAAAGCAACTGCTACTGTTGGCGCTTTACTCCCTTCTACTGCACGAATAAAGTTAATAAATTTACAAATATTGTCTGTTGTGCGTCTTTTTTTAATAAATCCAGTTTAGTCTAGATTTACCATTTTTGGTACATACTCTGCTAATCTGTTTGCTAATAGTTTAGCTATTATCTTATAATCTGTGTTAAGTAATGATATTGGTCTATATGACGCTGGTGCGAGTGGATCTTTCCCTTGCTTTAGTATTACTGTAATTATTGCTGTTTTACATGAATCTGGTAAGCTTTGTGTTTTATCATTCTGGTTGATTACTTCCAGGAGGGGAGGAATTAACAAATCTTTAAATGTTTTATAGAATTCTATTGGGAATCCATCCTCTCCTGGTGTTTTATTATTTGGTAATTTTTTTATTATCTCTTGTATTTCTACTATTTCAAATGGTTCTGTTAATTTATTTTGTTCCTCTATTTGTAATTTTGGTAGTTGAATTTTAGTTAGAAATTCATCTATTTTCCCTTCTTTCCCTTCGTTTTCAGTTTGGTATAATTGTTCATAGAATTCTCTAAAGTTTTCCTTGATCTCCTTTGGATTATATGTGATTTGTTTGTCTTTTTTCCTTGATGCCAATACCATTTTCTTAGCTTGTTCTGTCTTAAGCTACCATGCTAGAATTTTGTGCGTTTTTTCCCCTAGTTCATAATATTTCTGTTTTGTCTTCATTATGTTCTTCTCCACCTTATATGTTTGTAGTGTTTCATATTTTATTTTTTTATCCGCCAATTCTCTTCTTTTAGTTGTATCTTCCTTAATTGCTAATTCTTTTTCTATATTTACTATTTCCCTTTCCAACTGCTCTGTTTCCCGATTATAGTCCTTCTTCATCTTGGTTACATAACTTATTATTTGCCCTCTGATGAACGCTTTCATTGCATCCCATAGTATAAACTTATCTTTCACTGATTCCGTATTTATTTCAAAGTACATTTTAATTTGTTTTTCAATGAATTCTCTAAAATCCTGCCTTTTGAGTAGCATGGTGTTTAATCTCCATCTATACATTCTTAGAGGGATGTCCTCTAACTTTATTGTCAATATTAAGGGTGAATGGTCCGATAATATTCTAGCTTTATATTCTGTTTTTCTTACTCTATCTTGCATACGAGCTGATAACAAAAATAAGTCTATTCTTGAGTATGTTTTATGTCTAGCCGAGTAATATGAATATTCCTTTTCATTTGAGTGCTGTTTCCTCCATATATCCAAAAGTTGCATTTCTTGCATCGATTTAATTATAAATTTGGTTACTTTGTTCTTTCTGTTAATTTTTTTCCCAGTTTTGTCCATATTGAATCCAAATTCAGGTTGAAATCCCCTCCTATTAATATGTTCCCTTGTGTATCTGCGATCTTCAAAAAAATATCTCGCATAAACGTTTGATCTTCTTCGTTAGGTGAATATACATTGAGTAGATTCCAAAACTCCGAATATATCTGACATTTTATCATTACATATCTCCCTGCTGGATCTATTATTTCCTCTTCTATTTTAATTGGCACATTTTTACTAATTAATATAGCTACTCCTCTTGCTTTTGAATTATACGACGCTGCTGTTACGTGTCCTACCCAATCTCTCTTTAATTTCTTGTGCTCCAATTCAGTTAAATGTGTTTCTTGCACGAATGCTATATCAATTTTTTTTTTTCAGTAAATTTAGCAGTTTCTTCCTTTTAATTTGGTTATGTATTCTGTTAATATTTAAAGTCATATTGTTCAGCGTAGCCATTTTATACTTTGTTTATCTTCCCTTTCCGTTTCTCCATCATCACCTTTCATTCTTATCCATTTCTGCTTTCTTGTTTTGAACACTTTATAAGACAACATTTCTAAAACATCAAACATTTTCCTTATTCTCCTATTTAAAACTTCTTTAACCCCATTCTCCCCTCCCCCTCCTCAGTTGCCCTTTATCCCTTGTCGGACAACCACATCTCCCCTCTCCATTTGCATTTGCGAATTCTCTCACAAACGTCAGCTGATTTTGCAGTGACCGTAACTCCTCTCACCCAGTCCCCCCCAGAAAAGATTTCAATTTTCATATGTAACAATGGTCACTCATTTAATTCCCTCCTTATTCCCTCTATTCCATTTCCCTACCTTATTAATTCTTGTCTATACTCTATATATTTTCCTCTAACTACGGATACATTCATCTATGCACACTATGTATATTTTCTTTGGCTTGGCTTCGCGGACGAAGATTTATGGAGGGGGTAAATGTCCACGTCAGCTGCAGGCTCGTTTGTGGCTGACAAATCCGATGCGGGACAGGCAGACACGGTTGCAGCGGTTGCAGGGGCAAATTGGTTGGTTGGGGTTGGGTGTTGGGTTTTTCCTCCTTTGCCTTTTGTCAGTGAGGTGGGCTCTGCGGTCTTCTTCAAAGGAGGTTGCTGCCCGCCAAACTATGAGGTGCCATGATGCACGGTTTGAGGTGATATCAGCCCACTGGCGGTGGTCAATGTGGCAGGCACCAAGAGATTTCTTTAGGCAGTCCTTGTACCTTTTCTTTTCTGCACCTCTGTCACGGTGGCCAGTGGAGAGCTCGCCATATAACACGATCTTGGGAAGGCGATGGTCCTCCATTCTGGAGACGTGACCCACCCAGCGCAGCTGGATCTTCAGCAGCGTGGACTCGATGCTGTCGACCTCTGCCATCTTGAGTACTTCGACGTTAGGGATGAAAGCGCTCCAATGAATGTTGAGGATGGAGCGGAGACAACGCTGGTGGAAGCGTTCTAGGAGCCGTAGGTGATGCCGGTAGAGGACCCATGATTCGGAGCCGAACAGGAGTGTGGGTATGACAACATCTCTGTATACGCTTATCTTTGTGAGGTTTTTCAGTTGGTTGTTTTTCCAGACTCTTTTGTGTAGTCTTCCAAAGGCGCTATTTGCCTTGGCGAGTCTGTCGTCTATCTCATTGTCGATCCTTGCATCTGATGAAATGGTGCAGCCGAGATAGGTAAACTGGTTGACCGTTTTCAGTACTGTGTGCCCGATGGAGATGTGGGGGCGCTGGTAGTCATGGTGGGGAGCTGGCTGATGGAGGACCTCAGTTTTCTTCAGGCTGACTTCCAGGCCAAACATTTTGGCAGTTTCCGCAAAACAGGACGTCAAGCGCTGAAGAGCTGGCTCTGAATGGGCAACTAAAGCGGCATCGTCTGCAAAGAGTAGTTCACGGACAAGTTGCTGTTGTGTCTTGGTGTGAGCTTGCAGGCGCCTCAGATTGAAGAGACTGCCATCCGTGCGGTACTGGATGTAAACAGCGTCTTCATTGTTGAGGTCTTTCATGGCTTGGTTCAGCATCATGCTGAAGAAGATTGAAAAGAGGGTTGGTGCGAGAACACAGCCTTGCTTCACGCCATTGTTAATGGAGAAGGGTTCAGAAAGCTCATTGCTGTATCTGACCCGACCTTGTTGGTTTTCGTGCAGTTGGATAATCATGTTGAGGAACTTTGGGGGACATCCGATGCGCTCTAGTATTTGCCAAAGCCCTTTCCTGCTCACGGTGTCGAAGGCTTTGGTGAGGTCAACAAAGGTGATGTAGAGTTCTTTGTTTTGTTCTCTGCACTTTTCTTGGAGCTGTCTGAGGGCAAAGACCATGTCAGTAGTTCCTCTGTTTGCGCGAAAGCCGCACTGTGATTCTGGGAGAATATTCTCGGCGACACTAGGTATTATTCTATTTAGTAGAATCCTAGCGAAGATTTTGCCTGCAATGGAGAGCAACGTGATTCCCCTGTAGTTTGTGCAGTCTGATTTACAATAGAGGCAGCAATTAAAGATATTATATCAGTCAGCACAACATTGAGGCTGTGCTATATTGTTCTATGTTAAGAAAAGAGTTGGAGGCGGCGGCCCCAGTCCAGGCACAGGGAGAGCAGCGGCGGCCCTGGCCCAGTCCGGGCTCAGGGAGAGCAGCGGCGGCCCTGGCCCCAGTCCGGGCTCAGGGAGAGAAGCGGTGGCCCCGGCCCCAGTCCGGGCACAGGGAGAGCAGCGGTGGCCCCAGCCCCAGTCCGGGCTGAGGGTTGGCGGCGGCGGCCCCGATCTGGGCAGGAGCAAGGGGGAGGCGGCGGCCCCGGCCTCGGTCGAGTGAGGCAGGAGGAAGCCCCGATCCGGGCAGAGAGTTGGAGGCGGCGGCCCCAGTCCAGGCACAGGGAGAGCAGCGGCGGCCCCGGCCCCAGTCCGTGCACAGGGAGAGCAGCGGCGGCCCCGGCCCCAGTCCGGGCGAAGGGTAGCCGGCGGCGGCCCCGATCCGGGTAGGAGCAAGGGGGAGGCGGCGGCCCCGGCCTCGGTCGAGTGAGGCAGGCGGAGGCCCCGGTCTGGGCAGAGAGTTGGAGGCGGCGGCCCCAGTCAGGGCACAGGGAGAGCAGCGGCGGCCTCGGCCCCGGTCCGGGCAGCATGGACCGACCTAGGAGGAGAGGCAGACCCCTCCAGCCCGGGTAAGAAACCTGCATAGGAGAAGGCCACTCCGATATAAAACCTACACACACATATACCCCTTTACACACATACATATAGTTCGTGTTCATTTTTACTCTTATTACATGTCTTCATCTCTCTGCTTGTTATGTAGTTGTTCTGCAAATTTCTTTGCTTCCTCTGGATCCGAGAATAGTCTGTTTTGTTGCCCTGGAATAACTATTTTAAGTACCGCTGGGTACCTTAACATAAATTTATATCCTTTTTTCCATAAGATCGTTTTCGGTGTATTGAACTCCTTCCTCTTCTTCAGGAGTTCAAAACTTATGTCTGGATAGAAAAAATTTTTTTGACCTTTATATTCCAGTGGCTTTTTGTCCTCTCTTACTTTCTTCATTGCTTTCTCCAATATATTTTCTCTTGTTGTATATCTTAAGAATTTTACTAAAATGGATCTTGGTTTTTGCTGCGGTTGTGGTTTCGGGGCTAAAGTTCTATGTGCCCTCTCTATTTCCATTTCTTCCTGTAATTCTGGTCTTCCCAGGACCCTGGGGATCCAATCTTTTATAAATTCTCTCATATTCTTGCCTTCTTCATCTTCCTTAAGGCCCACTATCTTTATATTATTTCTTCTATTATAGTTTTCTATTATATCTATCTTCTGAGCTAACAGCTCCTGTGTCTATTTAACTTTTTTATTAGATTCTTCTAATTTCTCTTTTAAGTCTTCTACTTCCATTTCTACAATTGTTTCACGTTCTTCCATATTTTCCACTCTTTTTCCTATCTCTGATATGGCCATTTCCATTTTATTCATTTTTTCTTCTGCATTCTTAATTCTTCTTTTTATCTCATTAAATTCTTGTAATTGCCATTTTTTCACTGATTCCATATATTCTTTAAAAAAAGATACATCCATTGTCTTGCCTTTCTCTTCTTCTTCCACTTCTTTCTGTTCTTCTTCTTCTTCTTTCTCTGGGTTCACCATCTGTTGTTTCCTTGTTTTCTTTTTACCCTCTTCTTTCTTGTTGTCGTTATTGTCTGTGTTCTGCTGTGCTGCAGGTGTCTCTCTCAGCTGTGGAGATCGACTCCGCAGCTGTTCCCCCCTCCCGTTAGTGTGTTTTTTTTCATGCGCATCGCGCATGCGCGACTCCTCACGCATGCGCGGTTGCACACTTTTACTCAGCTCTGCGAGCCATTTTTGTAGTCCCGAGCCCGGGACTTCCACTGACCTGTGGGAGCGGGCCTCTCTCTCCATGGCGGGCCTCTTCGTACAGGTAAGGCCTTCACCTTCTTCTTCCGACGTCTTTCCTTCTTCTTTTCTTCCCGTTGTTTTTGGTTTTTCTTTCTTCGCTGCCATTTTCTTCACACTTTTACTTTCACTTTGTTTTGGTTTTTAAGTTTGTGCCTTTGCTTTTTCTCTATCTTTTTTTAACTTTTCTGGAGAGGGCTGGAATTCCCCTACCGGCCACTACTCCATCACGTGACTCCCATATTTGGAAAAAGATTCATGTAGAAAGGAATAAAACAAATTACCAATTACCAAAACTAATACTGACGCAAAATCAGTTAATCCCTTTTACAATAGATAACCTTTCCTTTAGAGAATGGGAGAAAAAAGGGATCAAAAGAATAGAAAATTGTTTTTCAGGAAATAGATTATTATTCTTTGAACAAATGAAGGATGAATACAATATAACTCAAGATACAGTGCTGGCATATTACCAATTGAGATCCTACTTGAAGGACAAATTAGGAAGCAGTCTGAGGTTACCAGAGGGAAGTAACTTTGAATATCTGATTACAGATACAATGATAATCAAAAGATTTATAACAAATATGCATATTAAACTGCAAGAAAAGGAGAATGAGGAAACAAATGGTAAAACTAAACAAAAATGGGAAGAAGATTTAAATATAAAGATAAAAAAGGAAACATGGGAGAAGTTATGTTCTGGAACGATGAGAAATACAATAAATACGAGGTTACGTATGATACAATATAACTGGATACACAGGCTATACATTACACCTCAAAAGTTAAATAAATGGGACCCAACAGTATCTGATAGATGTTTTCGATGTAAAAAAGAAATGGGAACAACAATTCATGCAATCTGGACATGTGAGAAAGTAGAGAAATTTTAGGAAGATCTAAACCAGATATTAAATAAAATTACAGAAAACGATATACCAAAAAACCCAGAGATCTTCCTCCTAAGTAACATAAAAAACAAAGAATTTGGAATTGATTTGGATGGTGCACAAAAAAGATTTGTTATGATAGCTCTAGCCGTAGCAAAAAAATGTATTATGTCAACCTGGAAATTAGAAGGTAATTTGAGAATACAACAATAGTATATAGAAATGAATAAATGTATTCCATTAGAAAAAATAACATATAATTTAAGAAATAATATTGAAATATTTGAACAAATATGGGAGCCATACATGAAACACAATAGAGAAAACCTACCGGGGACATCTACCACCTAAAACGACAGAAGGAGAAGGAAATGAAAAGAATTGACTCTGGAATTTCTTGTTTATTTTAATTGAATGACTACATTGTTTGACTGGTTTAATGTATCTTAGATTTTGTACTTTAAATGAATGGGGGGAGGTAGGGAGGGTGGGATGGGAGGAGGGAGGGGGGGAAGAAAATGACACTGTATATATTTGAAAAGGAAAATGTATGTATCTTGGTCAATGTGGTTTATGGTGTGAAAAATAAAAAATTTAAAAAAAAACATTCTACGGCCCCATTCTTTCTCCACAACCCTGTTTCAGTCCAGACACTGATCCCACTACCCGCAACCCTCTTTCCCACCATCCTGTTTCAGTCCGCACACTGATCCCACTTCCCCACTCTCTCCCCACAGCCTTGTATCAGTCCCCACACTAATCCCAGTGCCCCATTCTCTCCCCCTTAGCCCTGTATCTGTCCCCACATTCTCCCCTACAGTCCTGTATCAGTCCCCATATTGATCACACTGCCCCGCTCTCTCCATACAGCCCTGTATCATTCCCCACACTGATCCCACTGCCCTGCCCTCTCCCCACAGCTATGTATCAGTCCCCACACTGATCCCACTGCCCCGTCCTCTCCCCACAGCTCTGTATCAGTCCCCACACTCATCCCACTACCGCGCTCTCACAACAGCCCAGTTTCAGTCCCCACTCTGATCCCAGTGCCACATTCTCTCCCCCACAGCCCTGAATCCGACCCCACACTGATCCCACAGTCCTTTTCTCCCCACAGCCCTGTATCAGTTCCCACACTGATCAAACTGCTCCGCTCTCTCCCCACAGCCTGTATCTGCCCCACAATGATCCCCCTGCCCTGCCCTATCCCCACAGCCCTGTAGCAGAACCCATCCCGATCCCATTGCGCTGCTCTGTCCCCACAGCCCTGTATCTGTCCCCACACTCATCCCACTGCGATCCTCCCTCTCCACAGCCCTCTATCCGTACCCACACTGATCCCATTGGCCCACTCTTGTAGCCCTGTTTCAGTCCCCACACTGATCCCACTGCCAACCTCTCTGCCCACAGCAATATAGCAGTCCCCAGACTGATCCCACTGACCCCACCCCTCTCCCTCACTGCCCTGCATCAGTCCGCCCACTGATCCCAATGACGCAGTCTCTCCCCACAGCCCAGTATCTGTACCCACATCGATCCCATTGCCCCACTCTCTCCCCACAGCAAGAAATCAGTCCCCACACTGATCCCATTGCCCCGCTCTCGCCCAAGAGTCCTGTATCCATCCCTACACTGTCTTTGCACAGCCGTTTCAGACCCACACTGATCCCACTGCCCCACTGTCTTCTCATAGCTCTGTATCCGTTACCACACTTATCCCACTGCCCCGCTCTCTCGCCAGTTCTTTATCATACCCCAAACAAATCGGACTGCCCCGCTATATCCCCACAGCCTTGTATCAGTCCCCACACTGAGCCCATTGTCCCAGTCTCTACTCACAAACCTGTATCAGTCGCCACACTGAACCCACTCCTCACTCCCTCCCCACAGTTGTTTCAGTCCCCACACTCTCACAACCCAGTATCCATCCCCAGACTGAACGCAATGCCCCGCTCTCTCCCCACACCCATCCAACTGCCCCGCCCTCTCCACACACCCCTGTATCAGTCCCCACACTGATCCCAGTGCCCCATTCTCTCCCCATAGCCCTGTATCTGACTCCACATTCTCCCCTACAGCCCTGTATCAGTCCCCATACTGATCCCACTGCCCCCAACCCTCTCCCCCACCGACTGTATCAGCCCAACACTGATCGCAATGCCCCGCTTTCTCCCCACAGTCCTGTATCAGTCCGCCCACTGATCCCAATGACCCAATCTATCCCCGCAGCCCAGTATCCGTCCGCACACTGAGCCCATTACCCCAGTTTCTACTCACAACCCTGTATCTGTCCCCACACTCATCCCACTGCGATCCTCCCTCCCCACAGCCCTCTATCCATACCCACACTGATCCCTTTGCCCCATTCTCTACTCATAGCCCTGTATCAGTCCCCACACTGATTCCACGGCCCCGCTCTCTCCCCACGGCTGTGTTTCAGTGTCCTCACTGATCCTACTGCCCCGCTCTTTCTCCATGACCCTGTATCAGTCCACACACTTACCCAACTTCCCCGCCCTCTCCCCACCCCCATCCAATTGCCCCGCCCTCTCCACACACCCCTGTATCAGTCCCCACACTGATACCACTGCCCCGCTCTCTCCTCACAGCCCTGTATCAGTCCTCCCACTGATCCCACTGCCCTGCTCTTTCCCCACGACCCTGTGTCAGTCCCCACACTGATCCCATTGCCCCGCTCTCGCACAAGAGTCCTGTATCCATCCCGACACTGTTCTCACTGTCCCGCAGTCTTCGCACAGCTCTGTATCCATTACCACACTGATCCCCCTGCCCTGCACTCTCGCCAGTTCTTTATCATACCCCAAACTAATCGCACTGCCCCGCTATATCCCCACAGCCTTGTATCAGTCCCCACACTGAGCCCATTGACCCAGTCTCTACTCACATCCTTGTATCAGTCGCCAGACTGAACCCACTCCTCACTCCCTCCCCACAGTCATTTCAGTCCCCACACTCTCACAGTCCAGTATCCATCCCCAGACTGAACGCAATGCCCCGCTCTCTCCCCACATACCTGTATGACCTCACACTGATCCCACTGTCTCTTTCTCCCCACTGCGCCGCTCTCTCCCCAGAGCCCTGTATCAGTCCCCACACTTATCCAACTGCCCCGCCCTCTCCCCACACCCTTGTATCAGTTCCCACACTGATCCCACTGCCCCGCTCTTTCCCGACAACCCTGTATCATTCCCCTCACTGATCCCACTGCCCCGTGCTCTCCCCACAGCGCTGTATCAGTCCCCACACTATTCCCACTACCGCACTCTTACAACAGCCCAGTTTCAGTCCCCACTCTGATCCCAGCGCCCCATTTTCTCCTCCACAGCCCTGTATCCGACCCCACACTCATCCCACTGTCCTTTTCGCCCCACAGCCGTGTATCAGTCCCCACACTGATCAAACTGCTCCGCTCTCTCCCCACAGCCTGTATCTTCCCCACAATGATCCCCCTGCCCTGCCCTCTCCCCACAGCCCTGTAGCAGTACCCACATTGATCCCATTGCCCCACTCTCTACTCATAGCCCTGTATCAGTCCCCACACTGATCCCAGTGCCCCATTCTCTCCTCCAGAGCCCTGTATCTGACTCCACATTCTCCACAACAGCCCAGTATCAGTCCCCATACTGATCCCACTGCCCTGCTCTCTCCCCACAGCTCTGTATCATTCCCCTAACTGATCCCACTACCATATTCTCTTCCCACTTCCCTGTATCATTCACCACATTGATACCACTGTCCCACTCTATCACCACAGCCCTGTATCAGGCCCACACTGATCTCACTGACCCTCTCGCTCCCCACAGCAATGTAGGAGTCCCGAGACTGATCCCACTGCCCCGCTGTCTCCCCACAGACCTGTATCAGTCCCCACACTGATCGCAATGCCCTGATCTCTCCCCTCAGACCTGTGTCAGTCTGCCCACTGATCCCAATGACCCGGTCTCACCCCACAGCCCAGTATCCGTCCCCACATTGAACCCATTGCCCCACTCTATCCCCACAGCCCTGTATCAGCCCCACACTGATCCCATTGCCCCACTATCTTCTCACAGCTCTGTATCCATTACCACACTGATCCCCCTGCCCTGCACTCTCGCCAGTTCTTTATCATACCCCAAAGTAATCGCACTGCCCCGCTATATCCCCGGTGTCTTCCCACCGCCCTACATCATTCCCCGCATTGATCCCACCGACCCCCCTCTCGCCCCACAGCAATGTTGCAGTCCACAGATTGATCCCAATGCCCCGCTGTCTCCCCACAGCCTTGTGTCAGTCCCCAAACTCATCCCACTGCCCAGCTCTCAACCCACAGCCCTGTATCATTCCCCATACTGATCACACTGCTCCGCTCTATCCCCAGAGCCCTGTATCAGACCCCACACTGATCCCACTGCACCACTCTATCACAACAGCCCTGTATCCGTTCCCACAGTGATCCCACTGACCTGCTCACTCCACACAGCCTTGTATCCCTCCCCACACTGATCCCAGTGCCCCATTTTTTGTTCTGTCCTGTTTTCTCAGTTTTCTATCGAACTGTCCTGCTCTCTCCCCATAGCCCTGTATCTGCCTTAACATTATCCCCAACAGCCCTGTATCTGTTCCCACACTGATCCCACGGCCCCGCTCTCTCCCCACGGCTATGTTTCAGTGCCCTCACTGATCCTACTCTCCCGCTCTTTCTCCATGACCCTGTATCAATCCACACACTGACACCAGTACTCCCAACCCCCTTCCCCACCACCCTGTATCAGTCCCCACACTGATCCCACTTCCCCGCTCACTCCCCACAGACTTGTATCAGTCCCAACACTGATCCCAGTGCCCCACTCTCTCCCCCATAGCCCTGTATCTGTCTTCACATTATCCCCAAAAGCCCTGTATCAGTCCCCACTCTGATTCCACTGCCCCGGTCTCGCTCCACAGCCCTGTAGCAGTCCCCATACTGATCCCATTGCGCTGGTCTGTCCACACAGCCATGTATCCATCCCCACACTCATCCCACTGTGATCCTCTCTCCCCACAGACCTGTATCAGTCCCCACATTGATCCAACTGTCCTGCTCTCTCCCCAAAGCCCTGTATCAGTCCAAACACTGATCCCACCCCTCTCCCTCACTGCCCTGTATCAGTCCCCACACTGATCCCACTGCCCCGCTCTCTCCCCACGGCTGTGTTTCAGTGCCTTCACTGATCCTAATGCCCCGCTCTTTCTCTACGACCCTGTATCAGTCCACACACTGATCCCACTGCCCCGCTCTCTCCCCACAACCCTGTATCATTCACCACACTGATCCCAATGCCATCATCTCTCCCCACCGCCCTGTATCATTCCCCACGTTGATCCCATTGTCCCACTCTATCACCACAGCCCTGTATCAGTCCCCATACTGATCCCTCTGCCCCGCTCTCTCACTACAGCCTTGTATCATTCCCCTCACTGATCCCACTGCCCTGCACTCTCCCCACAGCGCTGTATCAGTCCCCACACTCATCCCACTACTGCGCTCTCACAACAGCCCAGTTTCAGTCCTCACTCTGATCCCAGTGCCCCATTCTCTCCTCCACAGCCTTGTATCCGACCCCACACTCATCCCACTGCGATCCTCCCTCCCCACATCCCTCTATCCGTACCCACACTCATCCCATTGGCCCACTCTCTATCATTGCCATGTATCAGACCCCACACTGATCCCAGAGCCCCATTCTCTCCCCCAGAGCCCTGTATCATTCCCCACATTGATCCCATTGTCCCACTCTATCACCACAGCCCTGTATCAGGCCAACACTGATCTCACTGACCACCTCTCTCCCCACAGCAATGAAGCAGTCCCCACTCTGATGCTACTGCCCCAGTCTTGCTCCAGAGCCCTGTAGCAGTCGCCATACTGATCCCATTGCGCTGCTCTGTCCCCGCAGCCCTGTATCTGTTCCCACACTCATCCCATTGCGATCCTCCCTCCCCACATCCCTCTATCCATACCCACACTGATCCCATTGCCCCACTCTCTACTCATAGCCCTGCATCAGTCCACACACTGATCCCACTTCCCTGCTAAATCCCCACAGCCTTGTATCAGTCCCACACAGATCCCAGTGCCCCATTCTCTCCCCTAGAGCCCTGTATCTGACTCCACATTCTCCACAACAGCCCTGTATCAGTCCCCATACTGATCCTACTGCCCGCTCTTTCTCCACGACCCTGTATCAGTCCACACACTGATCCTACTTCCGCGCTCAATACCCACAGCCTTCTATCATTCCCACACTGATCCCACTGCCCTGCACTCTCCCCACAGCGCTGTATCAGTCCCCACACTCATCCCACTACTGCGCTCTCACAACAGCCCAGTTTCAGTCCTCACTCTGATCCCAGTGCCCCATTCTCTCCTCCACAGACTTGTATCCGACCCCACACTCATCCCACTGCGATCCTCCCTCCCCACATCCCTCTATCCGTACCCACACATCCCATTGGCCCACTCTCTATCATTGCCATGTATCAGACCCCACACTGATCCCAGAGCCCCATTCTCTCCCCCAGAGCCCTGTATCATTCCCCACATTGATCCCATTGTCCCACTCTATCACCACAGCCCTGTATCAGTCCCCACACTCATCCCACTGTGATCCTCCCTCCCCACAGCCCTCTATCCATACCCACACTGATCCCATTGCCCCATTCTCTACTCATAGCCCTGTATCAGTCCCCACACTGATTCCACGGCCCCGCTCTCTCCCCACGGCTGTGTTTCAGTGCCCTCACTGATCCTACTGCCCCACTCTTTCTTCACGACCCTGTATCAGTCCATATACTGACACTACTACCCCCAACCCCCTTCCCCACGGCCCTGTATCAGCCCCCACACTGATCCCACTTCCCCGCTCAATCCCCTCAGACTTGTATCAGTCCCCACACTGAGCCCATTGACCCAGTCTCTACTCACAACCCTGTATCAGTCCCCACACTGAACCCACTCCTAACTCCCTCCCCACAGTCCTGTTTCAGTCCCCACACTCTCACAGCCCAGTATCCATCCCCAGACTGAACGCAATGCCCTGCCCTCTCCCCATAGCCCTGTATCAGTCCCCACACAGATCCCACTGACCAGCTGTCTCCTCACAGTCCTGTATCGGTCCACACATTGATCCCACTACCCTCAACCCTCTCTCCCACCACCCTGTATAAGTTCCCACACTGATCACTCTGCTCCGCTCTCTCCCCACAGCCTGTGTCTGCCTCACACTGATCCCATTGCCCTCTCCCCACACCCCTGTGTCAGTCCCCACACTGACCACACTGCTTCCCTCTCTCCCCACAGGCTGTATCTGCCCCACACTGATCCCACTTCCCTGCCCTCTCCCCACAGCCCTGTATCAGTCCACTCACTAGATCCCACTTCCATGCTCTCTCCCACAGCCCTCTATCCGCCCCCACACTGATCCTAGTGTGGTTCCTGTGGAATAACTGTATTTGGAAGTGTGACAAATACCTTCAGAACGAGTTCCCCGGGGGCAGATCCACGCCTCTCAGAGACCCCCCCCCCCCCAAAACCACTAAACAAAACACATCTAAAAAAAATAAATAAACCGATCTCAGTTTTATTTTTAACTTTTGCCAAAGGTTCTTTGTGAATGTGTTTCCCTACAGCGATCAGGTCTTAGCAGTTACGGACATGTTCGATGTTCGGAGACATGGGAGGAGTGATCGATTATATATACCTATATTTATATATATATATATATATATATATATTTTTAAAAATCCCTATTTTGGGATTCTGAGGTGGATAGGGAGAAAAAGGCGAGACAGACTTCCCCTCAGTATTTGCTGTCTGGATCATCGTGGTCAAGAACCACAGTGATACCCTTCAACCCTTCGAGGGGAACAGGCGGTTGGGGCTCAGGCTCATGACTGAGTGGGGTAGAGGATAGGCACCCGAGGCACACGGCAGGGGAGAGGGGAAAGGGAAGAATGGGTGGTTTCGGAGGTGCAGGGAAGAGCAAACAGGGAGAGGGAGATGGAAGAGGAGGAGCGGGAGAGAGCGAGAGCAGGAGCAGGGGAGGGAGAGGAGCGTGCTGAGGGGAGAGTGCGGAGGGTGGAGGTGGGGGGCAAAGACGGAGGGGCAAGGGGTGAGATGGAGGGGGAGACGGAGGGAGTGAGGGGGAGATAGAGGGAGAGGAAGAAAGAAAGCTGTTTTGATGGTGGGGGTAAAGGGAGAGATTTGGGACAGAAGAGGGGAGGGGGGAAGAAGAGAGGCAGATGGGCCAACAACACCCCTACCCCCGCCCTAAATGGGGCTCCCAGCCCCCAGAAGTAGGGACAAGTCAGTTGGGGTGAGCCTGGACTCCAGCTGGACACCCTCACTCCCATCCCCATCCTCCCTCCACCGGGAGACCCTCAGTGCCATCCCTCAACCCCCATCTCCCCAGCCAGAGTAGCAGCCCGTCATCCCCTCCCCCACTTCGAGCAGCCAACCCCCCTCCCCTCCCCTCCCGGAACACACAGGAACAGGCGAAGTGCCCCAGGCAGCTCGGATCATGCAGATGAAGGGTTTATTCCGAGGCGCTTAAATCTTTTGCAGCTTCTCCCCGACCACCATTGGGTTCTCCTTCCTGATCTTCTCCGCGGCATCCGCTTTGTAGTCAAAGTGACAGGCGTGCATGTCGGAGTACCGGTGGACGGAGCAGTACAGGTTGCCGCACCGGCACTCGAACCCTGGAATGTAGAGGGCGCACCGTGAGACCGGGAGCTGGCAAACCGCCGGGAACACAAGGTCTGGCTGGATCGCCGGGAGACCAGGGGGTGGCCGGATCGCTGGGAGACAAGGGGGTGGCCGGATCACCGGGAGACCAGGGGGTGGGCCGGATCACAGGGAGACTGGGGTAGGTGGTCAGATCGCCGAGAGCAGGTTGCCAGATCACTGGGAGGAGGTTGTCAGATCACCAACAGACGGTGAGGGTGGGGAGGTGGCCAGACCGTTGGGAGGTGGGGGGGGGGGGGGAAGGGGAGGGCAGTGGCTGAATCACTGGCAGACCTGTGGGGGGGGGGGGGGGGGGGGGGGGGGGGGGGTTGGGGGGGAAGGATGATGGCATTGGCAGCTTGATTGCTGGGAGATAGGGGGAGTGGATGGCGGCCGGATCACTGGGAGACTGGGAGGAGGCCGGCAGCCGGGAAATCGGTTGGGGATGTGGAGGCTGGCTGCATTGCCAAAAGCAGCCAAATCATCGGCAGGCCCGAGAGACCGAATATGGCGAATCGCTGTCAGGCCTGGGGGCTGGGCAGGTCACTGCAGTCACACCGGACCATCCCATCCAGTCCCAGTCCAACCTGAACCCCTCCCTGGAGAATACAGCTGCTCCACACCCCCCACCCCGTCCAAGTCAACCTGCCCCTCTCCATCCCAAACCCATTCTATCCCCTGCTTCAATACGCGGGAGACCAATCTCAACCCCAACCTACCCCAATTTCCCGTCCTCCCCCCCACACATCCAACTGTCTCCTTTCCAAGCCAACCTACCCCTTCCTCCCACTCCAACATCCCAACTCCCCCCCCAAAAATATTTGAACCCAATCCGAGCCCAGCCTTGCCTGTTCCAAATCCAACCGAACCCCTCCCTCCCACCAATCTAATGCCCCTCCCCAATCACGGCCCGTTGAGACGGGAAGCCTGTGAACACGTTACAGTAAAAGTGTGGAAATCCAAGCCACCCGATAACTCGGAGCTCAATCTTTTTAAATTTTAGCAGGTTTTGAGTGCGTACGTGTCACAAACAGCGGCAACAAGCAACCACGTTTAATACAGGTACTGTATACTTATGTAATCGCTGGTCCTTCACAATGGTCAACCCCCACCTCTTGTGTTTTCCGTGTAACACGTGTAAAGGTCGACCACCCCTCCCTATTTTTGACCTCAGCAGCCCGCCCATCTGAGCTTCTGATGCCCCGACCACCCACCCATCCGAGCTCCCGGCACCCCATAGATCCCCACATCCAACACCCCTCCATCTGAGCTTCTGATGTCCCGACCACAGATCCTCGCCCCGACTACCCCGCCCATCCGAGCTCTCAACAACCAACCACGGATCCTCGCCCCCCCGGCCTTCTGAGCTCCCGACGTCCCAGCCACAGGTTCTCTTCCTAGGCCCCGGCCGTCAATCCATCTGACCTCCCCTAATGGGGATTTACCACCTGGTCAGGCCATCTGTGCTCCCGACGCCTTGAACGAAGTAGGTACCAACCGTGTCAAAAGTAAGACCCGTATCAAAGTTGACCCTTCCCAAATTTGACCCCAAAAATTGGTCCAAAAACCCTGATGATTACACAAGTATACATGGTCATCTTATCACGAAGAAACCTTGCTGCAGTGTGTTCCTTGTGGAATGAGCCCATTTGGCCCAACTCGCCCACACAGATGCTGTACAGCCGAAGTCCCAAAATTCTGGACTGTATGCTTCTTTTACACTGTTCATTTTTAACCATAACTTCAAGTGCTACACATTCTCTCATTTGTGGTGAAATAAACGTTATGTTTACATTTTTGTCAAGAGTCGGCTTTTATTGCTCTTTAAAACTGCCTGTTTTGGTAAACGCAGCATTGCCGTGTTTGCCTAATGAATCAACTCTCAAACTTTATCCGGCCCATCTAAATTTAAATTCAGACCGACAACAGGCCCTTCCGGCCCATGTGCCCATGCTGACCCTCCCCCCCAACCCCAGGTTTGTTTTGAACGGTGGGAGGGAACGCACGCAGACCTGGGGGAAGTGGGGGGGGGAAAATGTGCAGACCGCACCGAATTTGAACCTGGCGCTCTAGCAGCTTTGCGCTGACTGCCAGGCTAACTGCGTCTGTTTCTTTATTCCTCCTTAAATTGAATTTTTAAAAATAAAAGTACTGTCTGAGAAATCCAGACCGTCCCCAGCAGGACTTTGTCCGTGCAGCATCCAGCGTGGGCACATCGGGTCTGATGGCCTGTTTCCGCGACGTACAAGGTGTCCAGTGAAGTTAGCTCACACCTCCCTTGCTCTCAGGACGCCTCCTATTGGGAGGGGCAGGACAGGAGCATAGGGAGGTGGGGAGGGTGGGCGCTACCACCTGAAGGTTTCCCACTGAATCCCACCCCTTCACACAAAACTGGGCACTCTAACATTTAAAAAAATTTTTTTAGACCTACAACACGGTAACGGGCACTTCCGACCCACTTATACCCAACTGACCTACAGCCCCCAGTACGCTTTGAAACCAGAGCCCCCAAGGAAAACCCACATAGACATGGGGAGAATCCCTCCCCACATGGACAGTGGCGGCTCGAGACAGGGACTCCTCTCACCCCCTCAATCTGATGAGCACTCCCCTCCCTACTCTGTGCTCCTGACACTTCCCCCCACAAGGCGCCAGGCTCACCCGTTAGTCCCACTTTCTTCTTGCAAAGGAAGCAACGATTCCGCTTCTTGTTCTTCTCGGGAGACTTTTCCAGGTCTTCCTGGGATCCCTGTGGATCATCCGCCGCTGACGAGGAAGCTGGGTTGGGGGGGGGGGAGGGAGGGAGGGGACAGGAATAGGCTCAGCGGGAGGAACTGGAGAAATGGGGCAAAGGTACTCCTCTCTGCACCAGGCAGCAGGGTCACCCAGCCTCCTGCTCACCGTCAGCCAATCGCCCAGCCTCCCGCTCACCATCATCCAATCGCCCAACCTCCCGCTCACCGTCGGCCAATCGCCCAGCCTCCCACTAAACTATCATGACCATCTCTTAATGCCAATCCCCTCACTTGCACATCAACCAATGGCCGAGCCCCTCACTCTCCCGCGCCCAGCCCCTCACTCTCCCCCGCCCAGCCCCTCACTCTCCCGCGCCCAGCTCCTCACTCTCCCCCGCCCAGCCCCTCACTCTCCCACGCCCAGCCCCTCACTCTCCCCCCGCCCAGCCCCTCACTCTCCCCCGCCCAGCCCCTCACTCTCCCCCGCCCAGCCCCTCACTCTCCCCGCCCAAGCCCCTCACTCTCCCCCGCCCAGCCCCTCACTCTCCCCCGCCCAGCCCACACTCTCCCCCCGCCCAGCCCCTCACTCTCCCCCGCCCAGCCCCTCACTCTCCCCGCCCAGCCCCTCACTCTCCCCCGCCCAGCCCCTCACTCTCCCCCGCCCAGCCCTCACACTCCCCCGCCCAGCCCCTCACACTCCCCCGCCCAGCCCCTCACTCCCCCGCCCAGCCCCTCACTCTCCCGCCCAGCCCCTCACTCTCCCCCCGCCCAGCCCCCGCCCGCTCTCCCCCGCCCAGCCCCTCCACTCTCCCCCGCCGAGCCCCCTCACTCCCCCAATAAGCCTTCTGCTGTTACAACCTCGTCAATGCCCCATTAATTGAGGAGGTGATCGCTCCCACATCTAAACCAGCCACCTTCCCTGCCCCAACCCCACAAGCTCCACCCCTTATTCATCCACCGCCAAAATTTACCCTCAAATGTCTGTTCCGACGCTGTTCTTTCCTCTCTGAAGCGGCCATTGGCAATGTTGGGCTGCGGAGGGAAGCAAACAGGGGTTAACGCAGTTTGTGAACTCGCGTCGCCAAATTTGCGGGTTTGTGGCAGCATCATAGGTGCATAAACTGCCTATAAATTACATCTAACAAATATTAGCTTAAAAGTGGGGCCGTGTCGGGGGTGGGGGGGGCGGGGTCATTGTCCATTCAGAAATCAGATGGCAGAGGGGAAGAAGCCGTCCTTGTGTTGCTGGGTGCTCGTCTTCAGGCTCCTGGACCTCCTTCCTGATGGTCACAGAGTGAAGAGGTCACGGCCTGGGTGGTGGGGGGTCCTTGAGGATAGAGCCTTCCATCTTAAGACACCGCTTCTTGTAGATGTCCTCGATGGAGTGAAGGCTGGTGCCCGTGATGGCCCTGGGCAAGTTCTGTAGTCTTTTTCCTACCCTGTGTGTTGGCAGCTCCATACCAGACAGCGATGCAAATGGTCAGAACGCTCTCCACGGTCCATCTGTTGAAATTTGCAAGAGCCTTCGGTGACATTCTCCTCAAAACACCTCGCAACATATAGCCGCTGGCGAGCCTTCTCTTTTGTTTAAATTAAAAATTTTTATTTTTCACACCATAAACCACATTGACCAAGATACATACATTTTCCTTTTCAAATATATCGTGTCGTTTTCTCCCCCACTCCCTCCTCCATCCCACCCTCCCTACCTCCCCCCCATCCATTTAAAGTACAAAATCTAAGCTACATTAAACCAGTCAAACAATGTTGTCATTCAATAAAAATAAACAAGAATTCCACTGAGTCAATTCTTTTCATTTCCTTCTACTTTCGTTAATTTAGGTGGTAAATGTCCCCGGTAGGTTTTCTCTATTGTGTTCATGTATGGCTCCCATATTTGTTCAAATATTTTAATATTATTTCTTAAATTATGTTTTTTTTTCTAATGGAATATATTTATTCATTTCTATATACGATTGTTGTATTCTCAAGTTATCTTCTAATTTCCAGGCTGACATAATACATTTTTTTGCGACGGCTAGAGCTATCTTAACAAATCTTTTTTGTGCACCATCCAAATCAAGTCCAAATTCTTTGTTTTTTTATGTTACTTAAGAGGAAGATCTCTGAGTTTTTTGGTATATTGCTTTCTGTAATTTTATTTAATATCTGGTTTAGATCTTCCCAAAATTTTTCACTTTCTCACATGTCCAGATTGCATGAATTGTTGTTCCCATTTCTTTTTACAAAGAAAACATCTGTCAGATACTGTTGGGTCCCATTTATTTAACTTTTGAGGTGTGATGTATAGCCTGTGTATCCAGTTATATTGTATCATACGTAACCTCATGTTTATTGTATTTCTCATTGTTCCAGAGCATAACTTCTCCCATGTTTCATTCTTATCTTTATGTTTAAATCTTGTTCCCATTTTGTTTAGTTTTACCATTTGTTTCCTCATTCTCCTTTTCTTGCAGTTTAATATACATATTTGTTATAAAATTTTTTGATTATCATTGTGTCTGTAATCACATATTCAAAATTACTTCCCTCTGGTAACCTCAGACTGCTTCCCAATTTGTCCTTCAAGTAGGATTTCAGTTGGTAGTATGCCAATACTGTACCTTGAGTTATATTATATTTATCCTTCATTTATTTCCTGAAAAACAATTTTCTATTCTTTTGATCCCTTTTTTCTCCCATTCTCTAAAGGAAAGGTTATCTATTGTAAAAGGGATTAACTGATTTTTGCGTCAGTATTAGTTTTGGTAATTGGTAATTTGTTTTATTTCTTTCTACATGAATCTTCTTCCAAATATTGAGCAGATGATGTAATACTGGAGAATTCCTACGTGGTACCAATTTTTCATCCCATTTATATATGTTCAGGTATCTTCTCCCCTATTTTATCTAGTTCTAATCTAGTCCAATCTGGTTTTTCCCTTGTTTGATAAAAATCTGATAGGTATCTTAATTGTGCGGCTCTATAATAAGTTTGGCAGTTGTAAGCCTCCTTGTTTATACCATTCAGTTAATTTAACTAGTGCTATCCTCGGTTTCCCCCATTTCCATAAAAATTTCCTTATTATTTTCTTTAACTCCTTGAAGAATTTCTCTGTCAAGTGTATTGGCAATGCCTGAAATAGGTATGTATCCTTGGTAAAATGTTCATTTTAATACAGTTTATCCTTCCTATTAGTGTTAGTGGTAAGTCTTTCCAATGCTCTAAGTCGTCCTGTAATTTTTTCATTAGTGGATAATAATTGAGTTTATATAGATGGCCGAGGTTTTTATTTATTTGTATACCTAGGTATCTTATTGCTTGCATTTGCCATCTGAATGGTGATTCTTTCTTAAATTTTGATAAATTCCGCATTATTCATTGGCATTGCTTCAACTTTTATTTGCGTTAATCTTGTAACCCGACACTTCTCCATATTCCTTCAATTTCTTATGTAATTCTTTTATTGATAATTCTGGTTCTGTTAAGTATACTATAACGTCATCTGCAAATAAACTGATTTATATTCCTTGTCTTTTATTTTTATCCCTTTTATTTTATTTTCTGTTCTTATCAATTCTGCTAGTGGTTCTATAGCTAACGCGAACAATAAGGGTGATAGTGGGCATCCCTGCCTTGTTGATCTGCTTAAGTTAAATTGCTTTGATATATATCCATTTACTGTCATATTCGCCAATGCTTTAATCCAATTAATATACTTCTCTGGTAAACTGAATTTTTGTAATACTTTGAATAAATAATTCCATTGTACTCTGTCAAAGGCCTTCTCTGCATCTAAAGCAACTGCTACTGTTGGAGCTTTATTCCCTTCTACTGCATGAATTAAGTTAATAAATTTACAAATATTGTCTGTTGTGCGTCTTTTTTAATAAATCCAGTTTGGTCTAGATTTACCATTTTCGGTACATACTCTGCTAATCTGTTTGCTAATAGTTTAGCTATTATCTTATAATCTGTGTTAAGTAATGATATTGGTCTATATGACGCTGGTGCAAGTGGATCTTTCCCTGTCTTTGGTATTACTGTAATTATTGCTGTTTTACATGAATCTGGTAAGCTTTGTGTTTTGTCAGTCTGGTTGATTACTTCCAGGAGGGGAGGAATTAATAAATCTTTAAATGTTTTATAGAATTATAATTGGGAATCCATCCTCTCCTGGTGTTTTATTATTTGGTAGTTTTTTTTATTATCTCTTGTATTTCTACTATTTCAAATGGTTCTGTTAATTTATTTTGTTCCTCTATTTGTAATTTTGATAGTTCAATTTTAGTTAAAAAATCATCTATTTTTGTCTTCTTTCCCTTCGTTTTCAGTTTGGTATAATTGTTCATAGAATTCTCTGAAGTTTTCATTAATCTCCGTTGGATTATATGTGATATGTTTGTTTTTTTTCCTTGATGCCAATACCATTCTCTTAGCTTGTTCTGTCTTAAGCTGCCATGCTAGAATTTTGTGCGTTTTTTCTCCTAGTTCATAATATTTCTGTTTTGTCTTCATTATGTTCTTCTCCACCTTATATGTTTGTAGTGTTTCATATTTTATTTTTTATCTGCCAATTCTCTTCTTTTAGTTGTGTCTTCCTTCATTGCTAATTCTTTTTCTATATTTACTATTTCCCTTTCCAACTGCTCTGTCTCCTGATTGTAGTCCTTCTTCATCTTGGTTACATAACTTATTATTTGCCCTCTGATGAACGATTCATTGCGTCTCATAGTATAAACTTGTCTTTCACTGATTCCGTATTTATTTTAAAGTACATTTTAATTTGTCTTTCAATTAATTCTCTAAAATCCTGCCTTTTAAGTAGCATGGAGTTTAATCTCCATCTATACATTCTTGGAGGGATGTCCTCTAACTCTATTGTCAATATCAGGGGTGAGTGGTCCGATAATATTCTAGCTTTATATTCTGTTTCCCTTACTCTGTCTTGCATACGAGCTGATAACAGGAATAGGTCTATTCTTGAGTATGTTTTATGTCTACCCGAATAATATGAATATTCCTTTTCCTTTGGGTGTTGTCTCCTCCATATATCCAAAAGTTGCATTTCTTGCATCGATTTAATTATAAATTTGGTTACTTTGTTTTTTCTGTTAATTTTTTTCCCAGTTTTATCCATGTTTGTATCTAAATTATGGTTGAAATCCCCTCCTATTAGTATGTTCCCTTGCATGTCTGCTATCTTCAAAAAAATATCTTGCATAAATTTTTGATCTTCTTCGAAAGGTGAATATACATTGAGTAAATTCCAAAACTCCGAATATATCTGACATTTTATCATTACATATCTCCCTGCTGGATCTATTATTTCCTCTTCTATTTTAATTGGTACATTTTTACTGATTAATATAGCTACTCCTCTAGCTTTTGAATTATATGACGCTGCTGTTACATGTCCTACCCAATCTCTCTTTAATTTCTTGTGCTCCATTTCAGTTAAATGTGTTTCTTGCACGAATTTTTCTTTTTTCAGTAATTTAGCAGTTTCTTCCTTTTGATTTGGTTATGTATTCCGTTAATATTTAAAGTCATATAGTTCATCGTAGCCATTTCATACTTTGTTTATCTTTCCTTTCCGTTTCCTCATCATCACCTTTCCTTCTTATCCATTTCTGCTTTCTTGTTTTGAACACTTTATAAGACAACATTTCTAAAACATCAAACATTTCCCTTATTCTCCTATCTAAATTTCTTTAACACCATTCTCCCCTCCCCCTCTTGAGTTGCCCTTAACCCCAAACACATCTCCCCTCTCCATTTGGATTTGCAAATTCACTCGCAAGCGTCAACTGATTTTGCAGGGACCGTAACTCCTCCCACCCCAGCCCCCCCGGAAAAGATTTCAATTTTCATATATAACAAAGGTCACTCTTTTATTTCCCTCCTTACTTCCTCTGTTCCCTTTCATTCCCTTATTAATTCTTATCTATACTCTATAGATTTTCCTCTAAATACGGATACACTCATGTACACACATATATACATACACATCTATATATATACACACACACACACATATATACACATACATATAGTTCGTGGTCATTTTTACTCTCGTTACATGTCTTCATCTCTCTGCCTGTTTTGTTGTAGTTCTGCAAATTTTCGTGCTTCCTCCGGATCCGAGAATAGTCTGTTTTGCTGCCCTGGAATAACTATTTTAAGTACCGCTGGGTACTTTAACATAAATTTATATCCTTTTTTCCATAGGATCGTTTTTGCTGTATTAAACTCCTTTCTCCTCTTCAGGAGTTCAAAACTTATGTCTGGATAGAAAAAATTTTTTTGACCTTTGTATTCCAGTGGCTTTTTGTCTTCTCTTATTTTCTTCATTGCTTTCTCCAATATATTTTCTCTTGTATATCTTAAGAATTTTACTAAAATGGATCTTGGTTTTTGCTGCGGCTGTGGTTTCGGGGCTAATGTTCTATGTGCCCTTTCTATTTCCATTTCTTCCTGTAATTCTGGTCTTCCTAGGACCCTGGGGATCCAATCTTTTATAAATTCTCTCATATTCTTGCCTTCTTCATCTTCCTTAAGTCCCACTATCTTTATATTATTTCTTCTATTATAGTTTTCCATTATATCTATCTTCTGAGCTAACTGCTCTTGTGGCTCTTTAACTTTTTTATTAGATTCTTCTAATTTCTCTTTTAAGTCCTCTACTTCCATTTCTACGATTGTTTCACGTTCTTCCACATTGTCCACTCTTTTTCCTATCTCTGACATGACCATCTCTATTTTATTCATTTTTTCTTCTGCACTTTAATTCTTCTTTTTATTTCATTAAATTCTTGTAATTGCCATTCTTTTACTGAATCCATATATTCTTTAAAAAAAATATATCCATTGTCCTGCCTTTCTCTTCTTCTTCCATTTCTCTATGTTCTTCTTCTTCTTCTTCTTCCTCTGGTTGGCCATCTGTTGTTTCCTTGTTTTCTTTTTGCTCTCTTCTTTCTTGTTCTCGTTATTTTCTATGTTCTCTTCCTGTTGCTGTGTTGCAGCTGTCACTCTCAGCTGTGGAGATCGACTCCTCAGCTGCTCCCCCCCTCCCGTCAGTGTGTTTTTTTGTCTTGCACATCATGCATGCGCGACTATTCGCGCATGTGCGTTGCGCACTTTTACTCCGGCTCCGCGAGCCATTTTTGTAGTCCCGAGCTTGGGACTTCCACTGACCTTAGGGAGCGGGCTTCTCTCTCTGCAGCGGGCCCTCCTCGGACAGGTAAGGCCTTCACCTTCTTCTTCCGACGTTCTTTCTTCTTCTCTTCTTCCCGTTGCTTCGACTTTTCTCTCTTCGCTGCCATTTTCTTCCCACCTTTACTTTTACTTTGCTTTAATTTTTATTCCTGTACCTTTGTGTTTTGTGTATTTTTTTTTTTTAAACTTTTCCGGAGAGGGCTGGAGTTCCCTGACCGGCCACTACTCCATCACGTGACTCCTCCCCCGGGCGAGCCTTCTCCATGATTAA